>NC_081343.1:810941-885382 GCF_029784015.1 Lycium ferocissimum | reverse complement strand
GTTTAAAACTTTAAGTTTTTATTGTTCATGTAGGTTAAGTAGTGTGAGAATGGGGCTGTTAGTATTAAGGTATTTGGTTTTGTTTAGGTATTAAGTGTTCATTTGGGTAAACTTGGTCATGTTTAAAGAGTATTTCAGTTTAGTTCTTGAGTATGGTACCTATTAAGATCTACTTGTGTTATAAAAAGACTTTGTGAACTATGTTGTATGCCTGATAACTATGTTTATACATGTGAACCTTCTGTGATAGCCTGCCTATATTTAATATCACTCAGATCCTGTCACTAATGTGTTACATAAAGCTCTAGAAGTCTAAATATGTTGCCCAATGTAGTCTATTGGAAATGCTTCTGTGGACTAGTTTATTTGTTGCTTTCCTGTGAGTAGGAGGGTCTAAAAGCTTGTTGTTACTCTGTATTGTTTGGCTTTGGTGTTAGTTGGTTGAGCATGTGATTTCCTTGAGTCCAAGAACTCTGGCTTGAACCCCTATATTGTCCTCTGCTTGCTATGGACATGTAGTATATTAAACATAATTTTAAAAGGTCTATCCCTATTTGTCTGACCCTATGTTGAAACCAGTTATGACTATGAAGCATGTTTGATTAAGTCCAATGATTATTTATCACCTAAACTGTTGCTATGTGGTTAAGTGTTGTATAGCAAGTCGTTTATTGAGTCAAAAGCATGTGATTATAACTCTCTATGACTGAATCTAAATCTGTCTGAACCTTTAAAATGTCCTTTTAAACCTTAAAAGTAACACTGTCCCATGTTTGAAGTGATTAGTTTGGTATTTTTAAAGTAATGATCCAGGCCAGAAACTTATGTGCATATCTTTGTTGCCCTTAGTACATATTTTGGTATTGTATGATTATAGGTATATGTGGCCTGTTGAGATAAACCTATTGAGCCAGACCTTTGTATGCTTCCCTTAATGACTCTGTTCAAACTATGAAGCCTATGTGATTAGCTTGTTGTTAGCTTTGGTGTTATAAATCTCAGAATATGACTTATAAGATTAAAAGCATTTAGAATCATTTTCAACGAGAAAATACTCAAAATACCCCCCAACGTTTAACCAAAATCCCAACTACACACCTAACCTTTGCGTTGGTCCTATTACCCCCCTGGATAATTTTTTCAGTACTAAAATGCCCCTTTTTTGCTGATGTGGCAGTCCAATATGCTAACCCCTAATTATTAACAGGACTTTGTCCACACGCGCTTTGGCCCTTGTCTGCATCTTTAATTTCCCCCCATTTTTTATTAACCCGACCCGTAACCCACCCATTACCTAAGTTAAATCACCCACAATTCTCATATTTACAAAACCTAACCCCTAACCCAAATATCACGATCAACACCATTTTCAACCCCAATCTTTGTCAACATATTATCACGTACATAAGACAATTTAAAGTTCATTTTTCGTTGCTGCTCATTGTTCATCTAGTAAAGGTTAGTTCTTTATATATTTTTTTAAAAAAAACGATACTAGGATTTTGTGCTTTGTCGCCTTACCTGAAATCTGGACTATAAAGAACAAATTTTCATAGTTCCCCAACTGTAATCAACATATTTATTATCATATTGTGCATATTGTTTGATTTCTTTTTCCAAAATGATGTAGTCTGGGGTTTTCAGTTACTGTGCATATGCTTATCATTTTGTTGATTTTGTTTGACATTAAGTTGACAACGATTGGAGCGATTAAGGTGTTGATTTTTGGAGATGTAACGATTGGAGTGGTTGAAGTTATGGAGTTGTTTGCTTTTTTGACAAAAAAATGGAGATGGGTATTAAATAGGGTGAAGAAGAAGATGAAGTAGCCGTTGGGTGTAAAAATGGAGGGAATTTAAATTTATCTATGTGGCAGTCCAGTTGGCATTTTAAAACACGTCAGATGCTATTTTTTAAAGGCTATAACGCGCCACTGAGTGGTGTAGTCACGCTCTTGTCCACATTAGCAAAAACGAGGCATTTTAATACTGAAAAAAAATTGTCCAGGGGGGTAATAGGACCAACGCAAAGGTTCGGTGTGTAGTTGGGATTTTGGTCAAACGTTGGGGGGGTATTTTGAGTATTTTCTCTATTTTCAACATTCGTTGGATATGTGATTAGTACTCTGTTGAATCTCATAATGATATTTGAGGTTCCCTATTGACAAACATGATAGTTGTGTGATCACTTCTGAGTAAGCTTGAATTTGTTTGTGCTCATTTAAGAACACTGTATGAACTAGATGAATGCATATCTTTAGGTGACATTTGTTTGAGCCTATAAGATTTGTGTTTGCTACCATATTCCTTTGAAAGAAACCATAAGTAGTCTTCAAAATGATCATGCCAGAATGAAAGGGAGTCAAGTATGCCTGAAGGCCTGATGTCTATCTGTCTATGCCTATGTTAAAACATGCCTCACATTTGTGATAACGGCATGTTTGTCTGCTTCTATATGAGTGTTTTAATCTAGGTATTAAGTATAAAATATGGAACTAGGTGTAGTCTGAGGCGCAGTGTATGAGCCTGAGTATTGAAAGTCTAAGTTAAGGAGGTAGGCACTTAGTATGTGGATGATTATGAGTGTGACTTACCCAAGACCAAGGGAAAAGGGAAGAAAGCTTTGAGTTTCTAGCTAACTCAGTTTGATTCTCCTATTCTAGATTACTGGGGTTCCCTCTTAAGAGTCCATGTCCTATGGGACCCTTTGTGTGTTTAAAAATAAGTAAGAATTTGTGTATATCATGTATATTTATATTGTTTGGTATAACCCCTTCTCCTTTGATTCTGTTTGTTTGAGCCTAATTGAACATCAAATGTGGAAAGTCTAAACGTGTCTTCTTGCTATTTCTTTTTCTTTATATGATTAATTCTTCTCATGGATATACTCTGATCTATAAGATGCATTCGGTTTATATACACACAAGTATATAGGAGCTGATATGTTTAGTATACAGGGGTATATCACTCGTGTAAAATTTTAATGTTGGCTGTTGTAAGTTTATTTGGTTTTTGGGCCTGTTTTTTCTCTATTTATTGTTGGGCCTACTCTTATGTGCTAAGTGTAATTTGTACTTGGCCCAATTTGTTTTGATTTTGCTGCAATAGCCCATCCAGGCCTCGAATCTTCCTTATTCATCTGATTTGGACCTGAAGTTTTTTCTTTTTTAAATTGTTTCTACTTCCCTTGTTATATATACCTGCTTGGTTTGTGCCTTTAATTTATTTGAATATGAATTGTCTATACTCTAGTTCTAAAATGCTTAGACATTTACTAATCTTTATCCCCTTTGTGTGCTATGTGATTCAACCTGGGCCATTCGGGCCGCCTTGCATTAAACCCAACAACCTTTTTTTTGATCGAGTCCGACGGAGGAGAAATGGAATCTAACATATTGAAGGCCCAGTCATGGGTGAAAATGGCACTGATGGGCTTGGGTAGGCCCATCAGTTGAAATCTACTTTCTTCTCTTCTTTACTTCACATATATCTTGCATTTATATATGTTGCATATGTAAACAACCCTTGTACATAGTGGAACCCCTATGTATGCTTAGAACATAGGAAATGACACTTAGTATCTTAGGAAGTCGCCTAAGAGTTTTCAAATTCAGCTAATCTTGATTTTTACATGAAACTGATACTTACCTCAATTTCAGAAAACATTTAAAACTGGTTCGGCACTTTGACTATTTTTAAATAACTCAAAAATGGGCTAAGTGTAGATTTTGGGCCTTCTGCCCCTTTACGGAATTTATGAATAAATTAGATTGATTTGGGCCTCAAGCCCACTGCAGAGAGTATTTTATGGAAAACGTACAACTTTTTTTTGGGCCTCAGTACTGGACAAATTTAAAAATAAATGGAAAAAATGATTTTCTAGACTATATTTTGGTAAAGATGTATTGTTTTATGAATTGGACCATTTTTGGAGTAAGAGATCAAAGACTTAGAAATATTTTCAAGAAATTAAAAGGACTTTGTGGTTCAAACTTGGACCATTTTCGAAAATAAAAGAAGGAATAAAACCTTTTGGGCCAAAAGCCCAAACCTTAAGGACAAAAATCTAAATTCATGCGGACCAACTTGAGGTTGAGATGAACTTTGGACTAGAATGAGATTGGCCTATATGAGCTTCAAAATGGGATTAAATTGGGCTTAATAAAACCCTCAGTTTTTTTATATCTATGTATAAAAGGAGATATACTCCATGTTTTCTGTATTATAATAAAACCCATAAGAACTGAACCCATTTTATTAGGATTAGAATAGCAGTGACTCTACTCGGGAGAAATTCCGGGTGTGTCCTAGTCCGGCAATAAAGTGAGTTAAACACTTTGCGGATTTTTAAACCCAAAATCCCTTTTTCTAAGGGGACTTTTTGCCAAATTTTTTCTTGAGTATATGATAAAAATGAAATGATAGTTTTTTGCGGAAAGTTAAACATTTTAGGAAATAAATACATTAATCACACGTTGAAGCTCGTAGGTCAACCGTATTCTACGGATCTTTTATACTAGGGTGCTTAAAACCTTCCCTAGGGGATCACCAGAACCCTTACCTCGAACTTTGGTACTAAAAAGATTTCTCTTTCACTTGAAAAGTCTTTTACCCGATTTTGTCCTAATTTTCCCTTAATAAATTAGGTGGCGACTCTAAAATACTAAAATTCAATTAGAGCACCAATAACCTCGTAGTAGCTTTTATGCCTTAACCCGTGTAAAAGCGAACCGTAACAGCTGTATGCAAATTTTACTAAATGTGAGTTTTTGTTAAACTATATGGCTTCCTGTTTCACATTATATCAGAAGAGGGCATCAGGGTTGATACGTAGAAGATTGAAGCCGTGAAGAATTGGCCTAGACCCACGACACCGACAGAGGTTCATAGTTTTCTGGGCTTGGCAGATTAATACCGGAGATTTGTAAAAGGTTTCTCTTCCCTTTCCGCACCATTGACGAAGCTGACTCAGAAGGCGGCTAAGTTTCAGTGGACTGACACTTGTGAGTGGAGTTTTCAGGAGTTCAAGGACAGATTGACTTCAACGCCAGTTCTGACACTTCCAGTGTTATCAGAGGGTTGTGTTATTCTTTGTGATGCTTCAGGCATTGGATTGAGTTGTGTGTTGATGCAGCACGGTAATGTTATCGCTTATGCTTCAAGGCAGCTGAGAAAGCATGAGAAGAATTACTTGCCCTATGATTTAAGTTAGCTGTAGTGATTCATGCGCTGAAGATGTGGAGGCATTACTTATATGGTGTTTATATTGATATATATACTGGTCGTAAGAGTCTTCAGTACATCTTCAAGCAGAAGGAATTGAATTTGTGTCAGAGGCGGTGGTTAGAGCTGTTGAAAGATTATGATGTTGACATTCTGTATCATCCAGGGTAGGCAAATGTAGTGGCCGATGCCCTTAGCTGCAGATCCATAGGTAGCCTATCTTATTTGCGGACAGAAAAATGGGAGTTAGCTCATGAGCTTCACCAGTTAGCTAGCCCAGGAGTTCGATTATTGGACTCGGGGGATGCAGGAGTTACTATTTAGGATTCAGCAACCTCATTGTTAGTAGACAAAGTTAAGGAGCACCAGTACAAGGATCCCATGCTAGTTCATTATAGAGATATAACTACTCAGAAGGAGAAATCCCCATTTGAGAGTATTAGAGACGGAGTCCTCAGATATCAAGGCAGATTGTGTGTTCCCGATGTTTCAGGGTTACGCTAATAGATTATAGGAGAAGCTCATCATTTTTGCTACTCTATTCATCTAGGGACGACAAAAATGTGTCATGATATCAGGGAATTTTATTGGTGGGACGGGATGAAAAAAGATATAGCTGAGTTTGTGGCTCAGTGCCCTAATTGTCAGCAGGTTAAAGTTGAGCAACAGAAGCCCGGTGGTTTGCTACAGAGTATAAGATTCTGACTTGGAAACGAGAGGCGATCAATATGTATTTCATTACAGGCTTACCCCGTTCTCAGCGTTAGCTTGATTCAATATGGGTGATTGCTGATCGGCTTACAAAGTCAGCACATTTTCTACCTAAAAGGACTACTTATTCTGCTGAGGATTATGCGAAGTAATATATTAAGGATATAGTGGGACTTCATGGTGTTCTGGTATCTATTATTTCAGATAGAGGTGCACAGTTTACAACTAACTTCTAGAGATCTTTCCTGAAAGGATTAGGGACACAGGGGAGTTTTAGCACAACTTTCAATCCCTAGATAGACAGATACGTTGAGCATAGGATTCATACGCTTGAAGATCTGTTATGGGCATGTGTGATATACTTCGGAGGTAGCTGGGATAATCATTTTTCACTTATCGAGTTTGCGTATAATAATAGTTACCACTCCACCATTCAGATGGCTCCATATGAAGCCTTATATGGACGAAAATACAGATCACCTATCGGATGGCTCAAGGTTGGGAAATGTAAGTTAATAGGACCAAATTTGATCCAACAGGCAGTTGATAAGGTTAAGCTTATTCAGAAAAGGCTATCGGCTGCCCAAAGTCACCAGAAGTCTTATGCAGCTAATTGACGACAAGAGTTGGAATTTTAGATAGACGACTGGGTATTCCTGAAGGTATGACCAATGAAGGGTGTTATGAGATTTGGTAAGTAGGGAAAGCGCCGAGTAAGCCAAGTGGCTTACAAGTTGGCTCTACCTTCAGACTTGGAGTCTGTACACCCGGTCTTTCACGTGTCTATGCTTCATAAATGTATTGGAGATCCTTCCAGAGTCGTACCCGTTGATGATGTTCAGGTTACAGAACAACTATCATATGAAGATATTCCCATTTCCATTATATATCGACCGGTCCGTAGGTTAAGGACCAAGGACGTGGCATTGGTAAAGGTACTTTGGAGGAACAATAATGTTGAGTAGATGACTTGAGAAGCTGAGGAAGACATTAGGTCCAGATATCCACACCTGTTTTAGGCTCCAGAGCAGATGCAGACTATGACGCCATCGTCTTCAGGTATGTAATATTTATCAGTTACACTTGTTGGTCGTGTGGGACCATTATTGTTATTGATTGTTGCAGCCTTGTGTGGCATTGTACTGTGTTGTTGGGTTGTGTGGTAGGTTGGTAGTGGTGTAATTAACGAGGAGACTCTGCCAAAATTTCTGTAGACTCCTAAGAGTGCTAACAGTCGAGGATGAATGTTTCTAAAGGGGGGTGGGGAGGATGCTACACTCTGTACTTTCGTACGTTAAGTTTCTTCATGAGTTGGTAACTATAGATTCAGAAATGGAGTTATTTTTGAGGATATGTGAGATTAGATGTGTTCATATTGAGTATATGAGGGCTTAAGTCCATGCTTAGTATATGTTGAGATGATTAGAGGTTGATCGAATCGACGAGAGTATGTTTAAAAAAAGTTGTATTTTACAGTTGGGTATACAAACCGTATAATTTTATAGATCGTACATATGATTGACCCCCACCATAACCCAATTATAGTGGGGGGTGAGCCACTGATTGGATGTTACGGTCCAATTATATGGTCTGTATAATTTTTTCGGTCCGAAAAAAGTGGACCGTAAATTTAAGTCGGTGCCAGATTTTTTTTTTTTATGTTATATTTCGTACCTCTCTTATCTTTATCTCATTTCCCCTTATATCCTCAAACTCCAAACACCTCTAGAAACTTCTCCAACATATGTAATCAACCCAAAGTGAAATCAAGGATTAAAAGTGAGAATCAAGTGCTAAAGGGTTCTGAAGAATTATTAAAGCTTGTTTCTCCTTCTTGTAATAGCTTTGAAAGATACTTCAAGGTGAAGTTATCTCAGAATTGTAGAGTGAAATGATCTCAGAATTGAAGTGTTCATGAGTTCTTGACGTAATATTTCATTTTATTTCCATGTTTATGAGTTTATGTGATAGTTATGCTAGGGTTTGAGAGAAAGAAATTGGAGGAAAGGTTAAAACATGAACTTGATGTTATTTTGAGTTGTAATCTAACTTGAGCCATGATTGTTAGTGTATTTTGAGCAAAAATCTTGTTATTGGGATAATAGTTAATATTGAGAATGTGTTGAGGTTGTTATACTTAGTGTATTAGGAAGAAGAAAGTGTATAAGAGTTGTATATAAAGTGAATATTGGGCTGTTTTGATGAAAGCCTTGGTGTGAGTAGTGATGCAGAATTAAAGAGGATTATTTGAGGTTGTTGTTGTGTTGTTGGCAGTTGGATGTGTGTTGATGGTTAGAAAATAGGGAAAATGTTGCCTGTTTCACTTTAGAATCAAGTTATCATTGATATACACGATATACTAGCGCCATCTAAGTTGTCTATGTATTTCTTTGTTATAGGATTGGCGCTCTAGTTGTGATAAGCTCGTTGTTGGATTGCTTGGACGACTTGAGGTATGTTAAGGCTAACTTTCCTTCTTTTTGGCATGATCCTTATGAACGGAACGTTAACGTAATGTTACTCCATAATAAATTATATTCTTAGTATCTAGGGATGTTCCATGTGTGTGTGAGTGTACAAACCTATGACCCCTCAGGTGTTATATACGCGTATATTACCCTGTGTTGAAACCAGTTATGACTATGAAGCATGTTTGATTACGTCCAATGATTATTTATCACCTAAACTATTGCTCTGTGGTTAAGTGTTTTATGACAAGTCCTTTGTTGAGTCAAAAACATGTGGTTATAGCTCCCTATGACTGAATCTAAATCTGTCTTGACCTTTAAAATGACCTTTTAAACCTTAAAAGTAACACTATCCCATGTTTGAAGTGATTAGTTTGGCATTTTTAAAGTAATGATGCAGGTCAGAAACTTATGTGCATATGCTGTTGCCCTTAGTACCTATTTTGGTACAGCATGATTATAGTTATATGTGACCTTACTTAAAAATAGTATTGAGATGAACCTGTTGAGCTAGACCTTTTTATGCTTCCCCTAATGACTCTGTTCAAACTATGAAGCCTCTGTGATTAGCTTGTTGTTAGCTTCGGTGTTATAAATTTCAGAATATGACTTATAAGGTTAAAAGCATGTTAGACTCATTTTCAATATTCTTTGGATATGTGGTTAGTACTATGTTGAATATCATAATGATATTTGCGGTTCCCTATTGACAAACATGATAGCTGTGTGTTGTGGATCACTTCTAATTAAGCTTGAGTCTGTTTGTGCTCATTTAAGAACAATGTATGAACTAGATGAATGCATATCTTTATGTGACATTTGTTTGAGTCTATAAGATTTGTGTCTGCTGCTATATTCCTTTAAAAGAAACCATAAGTAGTCTTCAAAATGATCATGCCAAAATGAAAGGGAGTCAAGTATGCCTAAAGGCCTGATGTCTATCTGTCTATGCCTATGTTAAAACATGCCTCATATCTGTGATAACTGCATGTTTGTTTGCTTCTATATGAGTCTGTTAATCTAGGTATTGAGTGAAAAAAATGGAATTAGGTGTAGTCTGAGGTTTAGTGTATGAGTCTGAGTATTGAAAGTCTAATTTAATGAGGTAGGCACTTAGTATGTGGATGATTATGAATGTGACTTACCCAGGACCAAGGGAAAAGGGAAGAAAGCTTTGAGTTTCTAGCTAACTCGGCTTGATTCCCCTATTCTAGATTGTCAGTTCCCTCTTAAGAGTCTATATCTATGGGACCCTCTCGTGTGTTTGAAAATAAGTAAGAATCTGTGTATATCATGTATATCTATATTGTTTGGTATCACCCCTTCTCCTCTGATTCTGTTTGTTTGAGCCTAAATGAACATCAAATGTGGAAAGTCTAAACGTGTCGTCTTGCTGTTCTTTTTCTTTATATGATTAATTCTTCTCATGGATATACTATGATATATAAGATGTATTCAGTTTATATACACACAAGTATAGAGGAGCTGATATGTTCAGTATACAGGGGTATATCACTCGTGTAAAATTTTAATGTTGGCTGTTATAAGCTTATTTGATTTTTGGGCCTATTTTCTCTCTATTTGTTGTTGGGCCTCCTCTTAAATGAAACTGATACTTAACTCAATTTCAGAAAACATTTAAAACTGGTTCGGCACTTTGACTATTTTTAAATAACTCAAAAATGGGCTAAGTGTAGATTTTGGGCGTTCTGCCCCTTTACAGAATTTATGAATAAATTAGAATGATTTGGGCCCTAAGCCCACTGCGGAGAGTATTTTATGGAAAACGTACAACTTTTTTTTGGGCCTCAGTACTGGACAGATTTAAAAATAAATGCAAATAATGATTTTCTGGACTATATTTCTGTAAAAGATGTATTCTTTTATGAATTGGACCATTTTTGGAGTAAGAGATCAAAGACTTAGAAATATTTTCAAGAAATTAAAAGGACTTTATGGTTCAAACTTGGACCAATTTCAAAAGTAAAAGAAGGAATAAAACCTTTTGGGCCAAAAGCCCAAACCTTAAGGACAGAAATCTAAATTCATGCGGACCAGCTTGACGTTGAGATGGACTTTGGACTAGAATGAGATTGGCCTATATGAGCTTCAAAATGGGATTAAATTGGGCTTAATAAAATCCTCAGTTTTTTTATATCTCTGTATAAACGGAGATATACTCCATATTTTCCTGTATTATAACAAAATCCATAAGAACTAAACCCATTTTATTAGGACTAGAATAGTAGTAACTCTACTCGGGAGAAATCCCCTTGTGTCCTAGTCTGGCAATAAAGTGAGTTGAACACTTATGCGGATTTTTAAACCCAAAACCCCTTTTTCTAAGGGGTCTTTTTTCCAAATTTTTTCTTGAGTATATGATAAAAATGAAATGACAGTTTTTTGCGGAAAGTTAAACATTTTAGCAAATAAATACATTAATCACACATTGAAGCTCGTAGGTCAACCGTATTCTACGGATCTTTTATACTAGGGTGCGTAAAACCTTCCCTAGGGGATCACCAGAACCCTTATCTCGAACTTTGGTGCCAAAAAGGTTTCTCTTTCGCTTGAAAAGTCTTTTGTCCGATTTTTCCTAATTTCCTTTAAGAAATTAGGTGGCGACTCTAAAATACTAAAATCCAATTAGAGCACCAACAACCTCATAGTAACTTTTATGCCGTAACCCGCGTAAAAGCGAACCGTAACGGATGACGGCTCTACTGAAGATTTTTTAGGTTCTAACAATAAGGGTTTCAATATAATGTGATTTCAACTGTACCTAATTGTTTATGTATTTAAATTCCACAATTATAACTGTCATTCATTTCATATCATAAACTCCGCCACTCTTGAAAAAAAACATGGTTTCAAAGGGGGCACACGGGATCGCAGTCTTGCCTTCTCTAAAAAAAAAAAACTGAAATACCCCTTCTTTGGAACACGTTGAATGTTAAGTTGGTATGCGGTCACCCAACGGTTCACCCCGAGTAGTCCGCTCGGGTCCAAGGTCAGTTCGAAAAATCCACTCTTGCATATGCCTAGGTTAGAGCTAAACCAAATCCAAATATGAAGTAGACTGGGTGGTTTGGATATTTTAGACGTATCCAAACCCGATAGGAAGACTACCCCGTGTCAAGTACGGTCTATAAGTCGAAAAACACTGCATCTCATATTATGTGCTATTTGAAAACATGTAATGTGTATCACACCCCAACCTTAGGGTGTGGCCGGCACCCGGCACCCGAAGGGCCGAGTGAACCAACTGTGATATCTGAACTCTGTAACGTGAATCATAGGCTGACGAGGCCGCTGAATAACAATAGTAAGAAGTTTATCATAACAACCTGCAAGCAGAAAAGGCCCAATAACACATATATGCATTACAAGGGCCAACAAGGCCACAACCAAGAAAGACAACTAGTTAGAAGGCCGACAAGGCCAAACACAATCCCTGTACACTGATTGATAGTCTGTAAGCCTCTAAGAGCACTAATATACATCAACTGGTCGGGACAGTGGCACCGACGTACCCATAGCTATACTCTCTCTATATATGTGCATGCATCCTATTTAATGACTCTGACCAGCAACTCCGGAGATGGAGTGTGAATATCCCTGCTGAACTTTGGTATCCTAATGAGAAAGGTACAGCAATCCATCTACCGTACCTGTGGGCATGATCACAGCGCATAAAATGCGTCAGTACGAAAGATGTACCGAGTATGTAAGGCGGTAAGAATAAACATAACATAAGCATAAGAGATATAGATAACTTGGGAAGAGATGTAGAGACAACCTGAAACTCTGAACGAGGCCACTGAGGGCAACCATAATCATGACATAAATGTAAATGCATGCCCGCAAAATCATTCCTCACTGTGGAGGCATATATCATATCATATAACAATAATAAATCCCTCTGTGGGGGTGAGCTCATCATCATATCATCATCTTAATACATGATCGGTGGCATGCGATTTATACGTGCTCTACCCAACCGCTTACAACACGGCTCGGTAAAGAAAGAAATATGTCTAGGTGCACATATAAGTGCCTACTCAGCCGACTATAGTGCGGCTCGGTAATGAAAATAAATACATATATATATATATATAAGTGCAATGAAAGACTGACCTCAGAAGAAATATCATGGAAAGAGTCGGAGTGACCTATCGTCATTATCCTCTAACTATCATTATTGTCGCTACGCTTATCATTATTTGATCATTAGGCCAAAGAAGTAAAAGTACAAGGAAACATCTTGTTATGAATTATTCACAAAGCCAAAGTTAGCCAAACTCTTATGAAATATGATCGACACAACTTTTATCGGAAAGAGTGTGCCAACGAGAGGTTCGTCACCTTGGAGCAATAGACAAGAAGATAAGGATTAACTCAATTAAAGGAAGTACAATCAACTCAACTTTGGTGTGAAGAGTACAGTAACTAATATCATTCTTCATTCGATAAACAAGAGGGATACGAAATGTGAAAGGTACTTCAATACAAGCTCTTCATGAGAAAAGGGTAAGTTTAACCATTTTGGGACATAATCGACACAAGTTGAACGGAAAGTCTTTTAATTGATAGCCAAAAGGAGATGTGGAACATAATTTGATACAAGTCATAGATGAAGTATGTGTCAGCTCAATTATCATGGAACGCGATCAATCCAAGTTAACGGAACAAATTTTTCAATGAAAGGTCATTTGAAATCTAGTCATGCCACAAGGAGAATAAAAAGCCCTACATACCTCGTCGATGGAGTTATATATGTTTCCCGAGTCCTTGAATGCCTTACGAATGATCACCTACATCATACGACCAATATGGGATCAATTCCAAGTTGATAGCTTATGGAAATACTCATTGAGGCATTTCATCGAACAACTTGCGGGCGTAAGTTGGTAGGATCATTTGTAGTTGATTTCTTCATTCAAGACTACCATTTTTATTCTCTTTTACTCCTACTCTTCCTTATCAATCCATACATAACTTCATAGGTCCAAATAATACATTCAAACCACAAGAAACAGCCCCAAATAACCAAGTTCCTCTATAAGAGTTCCTTAGAGTTAATAAGGACTTGTCCTATGGGATTTCTCCTCCAATTTCTAGGTTAAATATTTGTAGAAGCTTAAGAGGACCATGAGAAGGGTATAACATACCTTAAATTTCAAGAATCACCCCAAAAAAAAGATTACTTCAAGTTGAAGATTTCTTCCAAAAAGCGAAACAACGATAAAACGACGATTCTACGATTACCACGTGATTCCTTACGTTAAAGTTACTTGATTAGCCTTTGGATTTGCTTATGATTGATGGAGAAATGTTTGAGAGAGTTTAGGGAGTGTTTAGGGTTTGTTCTTTGAAGAGAAATGAGGTTCCAATCTGATTTGTGGGTCTTTTATATAAAAAGGAATAAGCTGCCACGGACCTAGAGCACTGTTCCCGCGACAGTTTATGTCCCTGGACGGAAATGCGAATATCTCTCTATTCCAATGTTTTATCGATGAACGGTAAAAAGCTCTAGAAACTAGACTCGTAGCCCTTCAATTTGGTAGGTGGATCACCCTGTAACTCCAAGTAGATTGAGAGAAAATCTCCGAGACATCTGACCCAAATTTCAATAAAATTTACAAACTTAACTTGCGACGCCCTTTGTCGACTTTCGTATTACAACTTGGTTGACTTCCAAACTTAACAAGAGAGCATTATACAATTCAAATAATTCATATAATTACTTTCTTAGCTTGTGGAGCACTCCTAATCTCACCCAATAGTACAAGTTATCGTATTCCCAACTTGCCGACTTTTGACGAAACTCATGCTTCTTTGATTCATTCACCCTCCAAATCTTCCGCCACTTACTAATATTATTTATAGACTCTTGTAACCATTTTTATTGATAAACTCAATCCCTTTTATCCTCAACATAATTTTTTTTTGAACTTACGTCGAATAACTCATGATGTGACTTTAACGTGCGAAAATTCGAGGTGTAACAATGTGCCTATAAATGAAACCATTGCCTAGTGGGGGATGGGGGGGGGTGGGGTGGGGTGGTGGGAATTGACTTTGGTTTCTGTTTTGTAGATGTCGATCCACTTGAGTTTTGATATGGTCCTGACTACACCTGAGTTGCTGCGGATTTGATGGGGCCAAATGTCCTCGGAGGAGAAAAGGGGATTTCATGTCACTTAGGAAATTTGACATCCATTATGACTATGATGGGTTGCAAGGAATTGATAGAGGTGATTACCGGATTTTGGGATAGAGATAGGATGGTTTTCAGATTTGGGATGACATCGAAATGACGCCAACTCTAGAGGAGTTTAGGGATGTGTTGACTAGCATAGGCTCGGGGTTGAAAAGAAGAAAGAAACCCGACCAAAATGCTTTAATCCCAGAAAAACCCACTTACTCCCAAATTTGTAGAATGCTTTCTTTGAATTACGCCAATTGGGCCCATGGCCCCACCATACCCTTTAGAGAGATGTACAAAAGGTTTGGAAGCCTGGATGCATTTGTAGAGTATCCCGGGGAATTCAAGACTTACGCTGAATGGACGGCCACCAGACCTTTAGCTTTCGCCATTTGCTTTATGGGAAACATGGTTTTTCCCAAAGATTGATCATTAGTCATAGGCACCCGAGTCATTTCGGTCACCCATGCCATCTTCTACGGCATAACCCAACAAGAAGAAACCAAATATTTTGACATAACCCCAATCATATTGGCCGATTTGTATCGAGCCCCGAGCCTCTGCCAGAATCACTACAAATACTTCTAAGGCTATAACTTACTCTTGCAATGATGGATCCTCAAACACATGATTAAGGTTAGAGGAGAACAACACTTAAGTATGCCGGTCGAAAAGGATGGTCTTTTGGACATTTGTCCAAACTTCGGAGAACAAAATAGACAAAGTTGGACATTAACCTTTTCCAAACTAAAGGAAAAAAGCGTTCAATGGATGTTTCACTACTTCGTGTCCTGTGAAGTTGTGGTTAAGGGAAGAAAATGTCCATTCTTACCACTTGTGGGAATTCGAGGGATCCGACCTTATGCTCCTGCTAGGGTCTTGAGACAATTTGGGAGGATTCAAGTCGTGCCCCAGATTGGAGGCATGGGGGATTTTATCATTGACTATGACATTGATAGACCGCTAAGAGCTTTGGATTGCATACGAGAATGGAAGGGTCGCATGATTTTGGGTCCTAATACCTTACCGAAGATAGGTTTTGTCCAGGTTGTGTTGTGGAGTATAAAGATTGGTTGAGGGCCGACTTGCAAGGCACGCCTCCTCCTACACCTATTCTCTACAGCTGTGTGCAAGACAAGGATTTGCAAGTCGAGATTTTAGCCCGTTTGGTTCAGAGAAGAGCTGATGACCGAGATGCCAAGTATTTGGAGAAAATTGAGCATGACAAAGCCATCATAGAAAGTTTGAGACATGAATTAGAGCTTACTAATGATTGTTTGATTGAGCTAAATGATCGGATGTAGAAGACTTTAGATGATGTCGCTCCACTGACTTTCACACAGAAAGGATTTTTGATGGAGGCCACTTTGACATCAGCCCATCTTCATATCTAGACTACTCTCCGAAAGGCGAAGAAAGCCAAGACTGATCGGGATCGGGCTTCATCATCCACCACTGGAGGATACTTTTGCTGATTTATTTTGTGCACTATCTTTACTTTATCTTTTGTACTCCTTCGGGGAAGAATATTATTATTAATGATTATGGGGCAATGGTTTGATTCAAATGGCACATTTATGTTTCAAACAATTAGTATGCTTAGGAACGCGCGTAGTGTAATCCTATAAATTGCTTTGTGTGACTTATTTGCTTTCATATGTTTTGCTTAAATGCTTAATTGATCTCAAATACCACTCACTCACCCAAAGAAAAACAATGAACAAAACTACCCGTACTAAGTCTAGCAACCTTCTCAGAATCTAAAGATGAACACCAACAATGCACCCGAACTAGAGGTTATGAGAAAGAATGAGGTCTTGGTTAGCCGAAAGATTCAAGGTCTCAAAAAGTAGATCCGAGCAGTCAAAGCCAAGATCAAAGAGGCTGATGCGTTAATGGATTCGGCGGAGAGTCTGCTCGAGAAACCTGTCGAAGCTCAAGGAGAGAACGAATTGGACAAAGGAAAAGGGATCCTTCCCGAATACATCCCAACAATAGAGGAGTTCGAGGAAGAAGAAATGGAGTCGAACCTATAGGAGCCCACATGGCCATCAAGGGAGGTTGCCTCCCCTGCACCGTCAAGCCTAAAAAGGGAAGGAACTTTTGCTACACCGTCAAGCCCAAAAAGGGAAGGAACTTATGTTGCGACATCAAGTCCCCGAAAAGAACCCGAGGAGCGAATAGGGTATGTCCGACCAGCTTCGCTCGAATGGTGGGCTATTGCGATTAAGGCATTGGATTGTCCCTACCGCGTCTCGCCTAAGAAAATTACGAGCGAGGAAATGATGATCAAGTTTCGAAGTAAAGGGATAGTCAGTATTTGCTTCGACAGGTTGCCTCTATGTGCTCCGGTCTTTTCACACAAGAGTTGTTCTTATCACCGGGATCAGGTAGGGCACACCATCAATGAATGCTTGGCTTTCAAGAAAAGACTCATCAAGCTAATAGATGAGAAAGCATCACCAAGATATGGGGCCCGCATTCACTTTTGGTCCATGACAACATCACCTCAACTGAAGGGATTACGCTGAATACTCATATTTGGCGTTATGACTTTACAGTGTTTAGGGAATCTTATGCCAGCATCTTCCAGAAGTTGATCAGTATCGGGAAGATTAGCCCCATCAGATCTAGAAGGGCTCAAGGCGAAGGGTTGGCCACCGCAAAATGTGTCTGTGCCATTCGGGAGCTTTGGGGCACGACATAGAAGAGTGCGATGTGTTCAAGTTTGAGTTGGAGAATTTGGTCCACAAAGGCGCCATTTGGTTGGTGCTCCCATCTCAGTATTAGGATTTGAGGCCTTTAGGGCCAGAAAGGGTTGAACGGACAAACAACTTGTGTTGACCTCAAAAGAAAGGTCGCTTTTTGGGTAGTTTAGGGGATCCCATTTTTGTACTTAATACGGATTTGTCCCCCCCTCCCCCATTTTGTGTAAATGAAATTGTGCCAACGATGTCCCGAGGAGGGATACGGGAAGCCCTATCGGGCCGGGTCACGGGTAGGTTTTAAGGTAGAGTCTTATATTATGTAAAGACTACGGAAGGGCACTTCCGCGGAGGGATACGTAAGACATAAGAGTCCCTATATATTATAAATATTATATTCCCTCCACTCAACAAAGCCCAAGTACCCAAGACCCGGTACAAGAGATCAATTGAGCAATTAAATCAAACATATGATTATTTATGTGCTAAGTGTTGTTTTTAAACTGCCATCTATGTGATATCTTGATTTTCTTTCCATTTTCTGACGGACTAACTCTGTTTGCCTTTGAGTTATTCTTTTCTTATAGAAAGAGAAGTTGATTCGTGTTCACACTGGCATACTTCACAAGATCCAAAGCTGCAATAGCATCCTTATCCCAACAAGATGAAGGCAAAGCAAAAATGACTGGTACTTCCGAGAACGAAACTACCCCTACCGACATTGCTCTCGAGAATCGTCCCGCGCGATGCACGAGTCGTCACCTACTAAAGACATCATGAAAATGATGTTTGAGAAAATCACCCATCTTCAAGAGGAAGTGGCGCGAAACAAAGCTGCTAATGCTGCCCGAGAGGCCCCTGCTGAAGAAAGAAGGCCTCCACCGTTTTTTCCATCTCTGAATTCACCATTACCCGATCGCTTCCCCATCCGGTCCATTATGACCACCATGTCATTTACCCCAATTGACGGTCACATTGGTGCCTCGAACCACACCCCACCACCACCACTTAATACTAACCAAATTCCCGGAACCGCTCACTCTATCCCCTCTTACCCAACACCACAAAATACCCATCCCGGCATCACTATACAACCAAGCGTCATCTCGCTACCAACCGACAAGACCACCCCTATTCCCCGAACACACCCTTTTGTTTCCTTCCACACACTTGTAACACCAAGCACCTTTTCACCCGATCAAGAAATTGACCATTATGAGGAGATGGAAAAGCGTGGAATGTCGAGCAGGAAAAATAGGAAGAAAGGCTTGAGTGGAAGATGAATGCAATGTTGGAATGGTACATGAGAACCACCCTCACTAGCACGGGCCTTAGCTATGACGATTTGTGTATGCATCCGAATCTGGATTTACCTGAGGGCTTTAAGGTGCCACGTTTTGAGCTATTCAATGGAACATGCAATCCTAAAGCACATCTACGGGCCTACTATGCCCAATTGGTCAGCGTCCGAGACAACCAAGCACTCATTACGAGGCTGTTCAGTCTGAGTTTGATCGGAGAAGCCTCAGAATGGTTCACGGTGCAAGACATACATCGTTGGATCACATGGGAAGACATGGATACGGCTTTCATGGAAAGGTTTTGCTTTAACATGGAAATTCTACCGGACATGTACTATTTGGAAAAAGTAAAACAAAAGTCCACTGAAAATTTCCGCGAATATGCGAGTAGGTGGAGGACAGAGGCTGCCCGGGTACAACCCCTATGGGCGAAGAGGAACTTGTGTCGGTTTTCATCCGTTCACAAGAAACAAATTTCTATGATAGAATGCTCTTAATGGTAGGAAGACCTTTCTCTGAATTGGTCAAAATGGGCGAGGCCATAGAAGATGGTCTCAAGACTGGCCGAATCATAAGTATGACCGAAAAATCCACCGGTTCAAGCTCAACTGGGTTCATGTACAAGAAGAAGGAAGATGTGGCTAGCATATCCCACACTCCTAGCCCCAAAACCAAAGGAAGGGAAGATTTCCCGATGGAAGCATATGCTTCACCTCCTTTAAATACCTACATTCCTACTCCTTACAATACGGGGCCTGTATATTACGCGCAACCAACCTTCCAATCACCACTACCAAATTACCAAACTCCACAAAATGCCTTCCTATCACTGCCCCCGAATTACCAAGCTCCACAACCAAATTATCAAACTCCCCTACCCATTTACCGCACTCCACAAAATAACCAACCCAATACCTACCAAAATTAACCACCACCAAATGCCTATAATGTGCCACGTCAGAATTTTAAAAAGAAACCACCTCGGGTATTCACCCCACTGATGGAATCTCGGACTGATTTATTCAAAAGATTAAGCGCGGCTGGGATGATCAAACGCTTCCCCCAAAGGTCGTCGACCCAAAAAATTGATTTTACCGAGCTAACCAGACATGTGCCTACCATTCCAATGGCATAGGACACAGTACTGAAGATTGCATTAATCTCAAGTACAAAATACAGGATCTGATTGATGGAAGGAAATTGTACTCCAAACAACCCCTCCAAATGTGAACACCAACCCTTTGCCAAACAATGGCAACAATGTGATTCACATGATTGAGAGAGAGGAAGACTGGGTCGTAGGAAGACCCACAATCCGCGATTCTGTGAAAGAACTTGAGCGCACAGTAGCGTCATTGTCTTTGCAAGAACGCCCGCGATTCAAAGTATTAATCCCTGCACCAGTGACAACGCATATAGCTCAAGTGACTCCAGCACCACCTCGCAAAGAGTTCGTAGTCCAAGTTGCTGCCGCACATGGCATTACAAGATCAGAGAGATGCTACACTCCCGAAGACCTGGCCCAAGGTACCCCGAAGGAAGGGAAATCAGAAAAGGACTATCACCGAAGGTGAAGCTGAAGATTTCTAGCGCCGAATGCAGCCAAAGGAATACTCCATTGTTGAGCACTTGAAGAAAACACCAACCCAAATCTCGGTACTGGCATTGTTGCAAAGTTCACCTCAACACCGCTTGGCTTTAATGAAGGTGTTGGAAGAAGCTCACGTCCTAGCTGGAACAAACAGTGAAAACCTGGCCGAAATGGTCGCTCATGTTATGGAGGAACATCAAATTGCCTTCACAAAGAAAGAGTTTCCCAAAGAAGGCATAAATCATAACAAAGCATTGCACATCACTATTATGTGCCGCAACAAAGTGGTAACCTGAGTATTAATCGACAACGGGGCGGGACTCAATATTTGTCCCGAGTCTACCCTAACTCAGCTGGGATATGACCTTGGAAAGGTTCGTCAGAGCCACACTAATATAAGAGCATTCGACGGAGGCCGATGTGATGCCACTGGGGTAGTTGACTTGGACATTCAAATAGGACCAGCTAGATTCACCACTGAATTCCAAGTCATGGAAATACCTGCCAATTATAATTTGCTTCTAGGAAGACCATGGATCCACATGGCAGGGGCAGTACCATCCTCGCTCCATCAATCTGTAAAATTTGTCTGGGAAGGGAAGAAGTGGTGATCCACGGAGAAGCCAGCATGCACAATTACCCAGACAACTTTATACCGTCATTGAAGTTGCACCTAAAGGAACGGATTTCCATGTCATGGAGTTAGTGGGAGCTGCCCACAAGATAGATTCCCCGGAAGCTCCTATGCCGGCAGTTTACAAAATGATTGCTTCTACCATGCTCCTAAACGGGTTTGAACCCGGGAAGGGTTTGGGAAAGAACTTGCAAGGCATCACCGAGCCAATTCCCATTCTCCAAGATAATTTTTGCTTTGGGCTTGGTTACGTCCCAGCAGAAGAAGAGATACCTACCAAGAAGAAACAAGAGGTTGCGGATCTTTGCAAACCCATTCCAAACCTATACCAGTCATTTCCCCATCGAATGCCTATGCCTGGAGATGCTGACATTGAAGAAGGGATAAGGATGTTATTCCAAGAAGAAGATTGCTCCGTGATTCTGGAAGAATGTGCTGAAGCGCCCACCATCAGAGAGGCAAAATCGGGCGAGCAGCTGTCCAACTGGACCTCTACCCCGCTACTGGCTCTTCGGTAGAGAAAGATGAATTTTTTTTAAAAAATAGGGAGAATCGGTCGAGGCCCGATTGCTCACCCTTTTATCACTTACATACCTCGTAATGTTTTCAAAAAATGGAAATGGCTTGATGTGAATCCAAGCCAGGACTATAGTTTGTACTTCTTATTATTTCAAATTAATGAAAGCCTCAGTTTATCAAAACTGTTTTTATTTACTTGTTGCATGCATGTTTTATACTAACATATTTTGCCTTGAATTTTTAGTAATAAAAATAATAAAGCAACCTTAAATGTCATGACATGTTGCGAAACGAATGAGTCGGGCAGCATAGAGGAAGAAGAGTACGAGGAATACGACGAGACCACAATGCTACCCGAGGGTCTCACGGAAGAAGTAGAACAATTAGAGAATGAGCAGAAACCAAATATGGACAAAACAGAAGCCATAAATCTAGGTGATGAAGAGAATGTCAAAGAGACAAGGATAAGTGCACACCTAGAGACGCCTTTAAAAGAAGAATTGATAAATTTACTAAGGGAGTACGTGGATATCTTCGCATGGTCATACGCCGACATGCCAGGACTAAGTACCAGCGTAGTATCCCATAGGTTACCCATCAATGAGGGTTTTGCTCCAGTAAAGCAGAAAACCCGACAATTCAAACCAAATCTTAGTATCCGAATCAAAGATGAGGTGGAAAAACAGATTAAGTCAGGAGTGGTGGAAGTGACTTCATACCCCACATGGCTAGCCAACATAGTTTCGGTACCCAAAAAGGACGGCAAGATAAGAATCTGCGTGGATTACCGAGATCTTAACAAAGCTAGCCCAAAGGATAATTTTTCACTCTCGAACATCCACATACTCATAGATAATTGTGCCAAACACGAGCTGCAATCATTTGTGGATTGTTTCACCGGCTACCACCAGATCTTAATGGATAGAGAGGATGCCGAGAAAACAGCCTTCATCACCCCATGGGGAGTGTACCATTACAGGGTAATGCCCTTCGGCCTCAAGAATGTCGGCGCAACATACATGAGAGCGATGACTACCATTTTCCACGACATGATCCATAGAGAAATTGAAGTCTATATGGACGATGTCATTATCAAGTCAAAGGAAAGTTCGGAGCATACCACACATTTGAGGAAATTCTTCGATAGGCTCTGAAAGTTTAATTTGAAATTGAACCCAGCCAAATGTGCGTTTGGAGTACCGCCGAAAAATTATTAGGGTTCATAGTCAGCCAAAGGGGCATAGAGCTAGACCCAACAAAGATCAAAGCAATCCAAGAATTACCTCCTCCCAAAACTAAGAAAGAAGTCATGAGTTTCCTGGGAAGGTTGAATTACATTGGATGATTCATAGCTCAATCCACCATCATTGTGGAGCCCATCCTCAAGCTCTTGAAGAAAGACGCTCCTATGAAATGGACAGAGGAATGCCAAGAGGCATTCGACACTATCAAGAGATACCTATCCAATCCGCCAGTCTTGGTACCACCAAGGCTCGGGAGCCCACTGCTACTATACCTACCTATTGTTGAAGAGGCCTTCGGTTGCATCTTAGGACAACACGATGAAGAAGCGAAAAAGGAACATACCATTTGCTATCTAAGCAAGAAGTTCACAGCTTGTGAGGAAAGATACATGCTAGTGGAGAAAACCTGCTGTGCTCTAACTTGGGTGGCTCAGAAATTGAGACATTATTTGTCTTCGTACACCACTCACCTTATATCCAAGATGGATCCATTGAGGTACATATTCCGCCAGCCCATGCCCATCGGGAAGTTGGCCAAATGGCAGATGTTGTTAAGTGAATTCGACATCGTGTACATAGCCCAGAAAGCCGTTAAAGGACAGGCTTTGGCTGACTTACTAGCTGCAAGTCCGGTAGATGAAGAGCTCAAACCACTTTGCACCCATTTCCTAGATGAAGAGGTGTTGGCCATAGAAGAAGGATCAATAGAATCTTGCATTGGCGGGAAACTGTTCTTTGACGGAGCGGTGAATTACAAAGGTTCCGAAATCGGAGCGGTTTTGATATCAGAAAATGGGCAACACTACCCCATGGCCGCAAAGCTCAAATTCCATTGTACCAACAACATGGCTGAATACGAGGCCTACATTCTAGGTCTCCGAATGGCACTGGATATGAACATCAATGAATTACTGGTCATTGGAGATTCTGACCTACTGATTCATCAAGTACAAGGCGAATGGGCCACCAAGAATGAAAAGATCTTGCCATATGTGAACTTGGCACAAAGATTGTGCAAGAAATTCAGAAAGATCGAATTTCGACATACGCCAAGGGCTCAGAATGAATTTGCCGATGCGTTGGCCACAATAGCATCAATGATCCAACATCCTAAAAGCAGTCACATCGACCCGCTAAGGATAAGCTTGAAAGAAGAGCATGCCCACTGTTGCCACGTGGAGGCTGAGCCAGATGGCAAACCATGGTACAATGACATCAAAATGTATTTGGAAAGACGGGAATATCCCGAAGGCATTACAAATGGACAAAAGAAGACCATCAGAAGAATGGCAAATGGTTTCTTCCTAAACAAAGAAGTGTTGTACAAACGGACGCCGGATTTGGGTCTGCTTCGATGTGTAGATGCCGGCGAAGCCACCAAACTTCTAGAAGAAGTACATGCTGGGACATGTGGACCCTATATGAATGGATTTGTGCTAGCCAAGAAGATTCTACGAGCTGGATACTATTGGATGACCATGGAAAGTGATTGCTGCAAATACATGCAAAAGTGCCATCAATGCCAAATCCACGGTGATCTAATCAAGGTCCCTCCAAGTGAGCTTAATGCTATGAGCTCACCGTGGCCTTTCGTTGCTTGGGGCATGGATGTTATTGGACCCATTGAACCCGCAGCTTCAAATGGCTACCGATTCATTTTAGTTGCCATTGACTACTTCACCAAATGGGTGGAAGCAACGTCTCACAAATCAGTAACAAAGAAAGTGGTAGCTGACTTTGTGCGAAACAACATCATATGTCGATTCGGTATACCCGAGTCCATCATAACAGACAATGGAGCAAATCTGAATAGCCATCTGATGAAGGATATCTGTGAGCACTTCAAGATTACTCACCGAAACTCGATAGCCTACGGCCAAATGAACGGAGCCGTAGAAGGCGACCAACAAAAATATCAAGAGGATATTGAGGAAAATGACTGTAATTACAAATGTTGGCACGAGCAGCTGCCTTACGCTTTACTGGGATACCGTACTACGGCCAGAACTTCAACAGGAGCAACTCCATATTTGTTAGTCTACGGTACTGAAGCAGTCATACCTGTCGAAGTTGAGATACCTTCTTTGAGAATCATTCAAGAAGTAGAATTGGACAATATTGAATGGGTCCGAGCTCGATATGAGCAATTGGCTTTAATTGATGAGAAAAGGATGGTTGCCGTATGTCACGGTCAACTATACCGACAAAGGATGGCAAGAGCCTTCAACAAGCGAGTCAGGACTAGACTTTTCCAAATTGGGCAAATGGTGCTCAAAAGAATTTTCCCGCATCAAGATGAATACAAAGGGAAGTTTGCTCCCAACTGGCAAGGTCCTTACGTGGTCCGCAAAGTACTCTCCGGAGGAGCAGTAGTATTAGCGAAAATGGATGGACAAGAGTGGCCGAAGCCAATCAACTCAGATGCAATCAAGCGCTACTATGCATGAAGACGAAGTTTTTCAGTTTGTAATAGTACTTTGCTTGTAATTGTTATTCTATTTGCTTGTATTAGTTATTTCCTTTTGCTTGTAATCATTTTGTAATAGACAGGAAAAACAAAACAACTTTTGTAATATGAACTACGCAATGACATGATTTCCCCACAGTGGGATACGTAGATAGTCCATCTGGGACCCGATCACACTATTAGTAAAAACCAAAAACTCCTTTACTTTTATTTTGAACTACGTTCGACCTGAATTCCTGCTGCGACAGGATACATAGACGCTCTTTGAGCTCGGTCGCACCAAAAGAAAAACCAATAAGTCCCTAAGAAGCCTCAAAGATAGGACTTGACAAAGGACGCAAGGATTGCCGCACGCCCAACTAGGGGCAGAATTTTTCAGAAGATCTCAAAAATTCACACCATCAATATGCTACAAAGAGTCAACCAATCTAAAGTTTCAAACTGGGGCAGAAATTTTGAGAAGCTCTCAAAATTTCTCATTTATTCAATACGATAAACTGGGGCAAAAATTTTGAGGAGACCTCAAAATTTCCTACAACTCGGAAGATTCGGCATGAGAGTTCGTCAATCAAGATTTAAACTGGGGCAGAATTTTTGAGAAAAGGTCTCAAAAATTCCGCGCAAAGAAGCAAAGAACCCCAGTCATGAAAGAAGGGATATCCCTCATTCAAGGCACATGTCATGACAATTAACCTTACCGCTTTCAAAATAATGCATTTATTTTCCTACAAATTAGATACCTTTATGGTAACTTTGCAAAAAATGATTTTCTGCATAATGAAAATAACTTTCTCTTTCGAATATAAGAGCCGAAGGGGTTTCGAGTCTAGAAAGCCGAAGATGCGACAGCGCCGGCAACACGAATCAACTTTAGATAGGAAAAACTAATCCATTTCTGATGCAGGTCCCAGGACATCGGAAGACGATCCTTTTTCTAACTTTGCTTCATGTGCAGGAAACGGTTTGCCAAAGAAGATCAAGACCGTTCGATAGCCGCAAAGATCGTTAAAAAAAAAAAAAAATATCTAGCACGAGGGCTATAAGATAAAAGATTTAAAATAAATGAATATCTGGCCACGAGGGCTATGAAAGGATCGAAGAATGCCAAAAGGGCAAAATATTTAGCCACAAAGGGCTATAAAAAGACAAAAATTCCATAAGGGCGAATACCCGACCATGAGGGCTATGAAAGGATGAAAAATGCCATGAGGACAAAATATTAAGCCACAAAGGCTACAAAATGACTGAATTTGCCACAAAGGCAAATGTTTGGCCAAAAGGGTCACAATAAGAACGAACGGTACATCTGACCACGAGGGTCACAACCGACATAAAGGACGAAAGAAAGACGATCTAGCCGAAGGGGCCATATATGTCATTGCCATCACTTCTTCTTATTTTCCAAGAGGGCCATTGCATATCTATTTACCTTCTGCCGAGAGGGCCATCACTTCTTCTTATTTTCCAAGAGGGCCATTGTATATCTATTTTTCTGCTGCCAAGAGGGCCATCACTTCTTCTTATTTGCCAAGAAGGCCATTGCATATCTAGTAAAAACGTTGCCAAGAGGGCCATTGCATATTTATTTTCCCGTTGCCATGAGGGCTATACATACAAACATACCAAGAGAACATTCAAATAAACATGCCAAGAGGGCCATTCATACAAACATGCCGAGAGGGCTATTCATACAAACATGACAAGAGGGCCCTTCATACAAACATGCTGAGAGAGCTATTCATTTCAATTGCCAAAAGGGCCATGCATACAAACTCCCAGATATCTCAAGAGAGACAAAGCAATGTAAAACCGGTCAAGAGACTGCAGTATTTGCTCAAAAAAGGACAAAGCGATGTAATATCGGTCAAGAGCCCACAGGATTCACTCAAGAAAGACAAAGCAATGTAAAATCGGTCAAGAGACCGCAATATTCGCTCAAAAAGACAAGACGATGTAAATCTTGTCAGATGACCGCAGTATTCATCACCCAAAAATCAATGTTACTCAGCAGATGGAAGCAGATTTGTAGCCGCCAAACAGAGCAGGTTGATCAAATCAAATCTAGACAGATTGCGGAGCAAACGTGGAACTTTTTTTTACTCAACTGGTAGAGATAAGGTGCCTATGAGAGTCAAGCTCTCCGGCCATGACTTGGAAGATCATTGCTCACCATGCTCAGCCACACAAGATTACTTATTTTCTTATGTGCTTTGTTTATTTTATTATTTCGCAACCAGTCAGACATACATCGGAACACACAAAGGCACTTCCGCATAAAAGATACCCTTTTCCTCCTATCAAGTCGAATCGACAAGTCGAACTACAAGTGACTTGACTCCTAAAAATAGGGATATGTAGGCGGACTCAATGCCAGAGAGTTAGTCACACTCCAACCAATCACCGCGGACATCCCAGTTTGATAGACGGGAAATCTGAGATTCTTTTTAACTTGCATTTAGTAGTCATAATCAAGTCGAACTACAAGTGATCTGAATTCTTATGAAACCTGAGATATGTAGGAAACCCAGATGCCAGGGTCCGGCCATATATTTGAAATTCCATAAAAATGAGAGGTGATATGAAAATGGGTCAGCAAAAAATTAGGTTTAGTTAGATTTCGTTGCTCAGAGATGACCTTGCCATCCCCGAATACCGAAGGGGTAGTTGTTGACACCTAATTTTTAACCTCTCATAGTTTATTTTTATTTACCCAGAGTCCTTGAATATTAAACGGAGTGAAATATGTATATTTAGAAGTCAAAATGATTTTGTAAACTTTGTAGCTAATGTTTTACCATTTTGATTTGGTAAAATAATTTCTATAATGTTATAAATCATTTGGAAATTAATTTGCAACAATTATGATACATTTTGCTAAATTCAATCAAGAAAATACTTTAAAGTAATTATTTATTTAACTGTTTAAATTATCAAAAATTAATCATTAAATATCTCACTTTGTTTAATGCAAGGAATCTGTTTAATTAAATAAATTAACCATTTTTACCCCTCAATTCTTGTTTAATAAATTTATTAGAATTTTTTCATAATTAATTAAGTTTTTAATTGTGATTGATTCTAAAAATTGCTCATTAAACGGCTGTAATTGAAATAATCAATTATTAGCCAATTATGGCCTTAATTGAAATAGCCAAATTCATGGCTTAATTCAATTAAGGTCACTTTTTACAAAATTAATTTTTAGTTTTGGCCAATTAGTTTAAAGGTGGTCCTAATTTAAATATCCAACTGAGGGACATTATTTAAAATTGGCTACTTATTGCATATATGGTACCTATTAAGATCTACTTGTGTTATAAAAAGGCTTTGTGAACTATGTTGTATGCCTGATAACTATGTTTATACATGTGAACCTTCTGCGATAGCCTGCCTATATTCAATATCACTCAGATCCTGTCACTAATGTGTTACATAAAGCTCTAGCAGTCTAGATATGTTGCCCCAATGCAGTCTATTGGAAATGCTTCTGTGGACTAGTTTGTTTGAATCATTGTTTGTTGCTTTCCTATGAGTAGGAGGGTCTAAAATCATCTTGTTACTCTGTATTGTTTGGCTTTGGTCTTAGTTGGTTGAGCCTGTGATCTCCTTGAGTCCAAGAACTCTAGCTTGAACCCCCATATTGTTCTCTTCTTGCTATGGACGTGTAGTATGTTAAAAATAATTTTAAAAGGTCTATCCCTATTTGTCTTACCCTGTCTTGAAACCAGTTATGACTATGAATCATGTTTGATTATGTCTAATGATTATTTATCACCTAAACTGTTCTTCTGTGGTTAAGTGTTGTATGACAAGTCCTTTATTGAGTCAAAAGCATGTGATTATAACTCTCTATGACTGAATCTAAATCTATCTGAAACTTTAAAATGTCATTTTTAAACCTTGAAAGTAACACTGTCCCATGTTTGAAGTGATTAGTTTGGTATTTTTAAAGTAAAGATGCAGGCCCGAAACTTATGTGCATACGTTGTTGCCATTAGTACCTATTTTGGTATTGCATGATTGTAGTTATATGTGGCCTGTTGAGATGAACCTGTTGAGCCAGACCTTTGTATGCTTCCCCAAATGACTCTGTTCAAACTATGAAGCCTCTGTGATTAGCTTGTTGTTAGCTTTGGCGTTATAAATCTTAGAATATGGCTTATAAGGTTAAAAGCATTTAGAATCATTTTCAACATTCGTTGGATATGTGATTAGTACTTTGTTGAATCTCATAATGATATTTGAGGTTCCATATTGACAAACATGATAGTTGTGTGTTGTGTGATCACTTCTGATTACGCTTGAATCTGTTTGTGCTCATTTAAGAACACTGTATGAACTAGATGAATGCACATTTTTATGAGACATTTGTTTGAGCCTATAAGATTTGTGTCTACTGCCATATTCCTTTGAAAGAAACCATAAGTAGTCTTCTAAATGATTATGCCAGAATGAAAGGGAGTCAAGTATGCCTGAAGGCCTGATGTGTATCTGTCTATGCCTATGTTAAAACATGCCTCATATTTGTGATAACGGCATGTTTGTCTGCTTCTATATGAGTGTTTTAATCTAGGTATTGAGTGTAAAATATGGAAGTAGGTGTAGTCTGAGGTTCAGTGTATGAGCCTGAGTATTGAAAGTCTAAGTTAAGGAGGTAGGCACTTAGTATGTGGATGATTATGAGTGTGACTTACCCAGGACCAAGGGAAAAGGGAAGAAAGATTTGAGTTTCTAGCTAACTCAGTTCGATTCCCCTATTCTAGATTACTGGGGTTCCCTCTTAAGAGTTCATGTCCTATGGGACCCTCAGTGTGTTTAAAAATAAGTAAGAATCTGTGTATATCATGTATATTTATATTGTTTGGTATCACCCCCTCTCCTTTGATTATGTTTGTTTGAGCCTAATTGAACATCAAATGTGGAAAGTCTAAACGTGTCTTCTTGCTATTTCTTTTTCTTTATATGATTAATTCTTCTCATGGATATACTCTGATATATAAGATGTATTCAATTTATATACACACAAGTATATAGGAGCTGTTATGTTCAGTATACAGGGGTGTATCACTCGTGTAAAATTTTAATGTTGGCTGTTGTAAGCTTATTTGATTTTTGGGCCTTTTTTTACTCTATTTGTTGTTGGGCCTACTCTTATGTGCTAAGTGTAATTTGTACTTGGCCCAATCTGTTTTGATTTTCTTGAAATAGCCCATCCAGGCCTCGAATCTTCCTTGTTCATCTGATTTGGGCCTGAAGTTTTTTCTTTTTTAAATTGTTTCTACTTCCCTTGTTATATAAACCTGCTTGGTTTGTCCCTTTAATTTATTTGACTATGAATTTTCTATACTCTAGTTCTAAAATGCTTAGACATTTACTAATCTTTATCCCTTTTGTGTGCTATGTGATTCAACCTGGGCCATTCGGGCCTCCCTTACATTAAACCTGTTGGCCAGAGGCCCAACAACGTTTTTTTTGATCGAATCCGAAGGAGGAGATATGGAAGCCAACATATTGAAGGCCCAGTCATGGGTGAAAATGGCACTGATGGGCTTGGGTAGGCCCATCAGTTGAAATCTACTTTCTTCTCTTCTTTACTTCACATATATCTTGCATTTATATATGTTGCATATGTAAACAACACTTGTACATAGTGGAGCCCCTATGTATGTTTAGAACATAGGAAGTGACACTTAGTATCTTCAGAAGTCGCCTAAGAGTTATCAAATTCGGCTAATCTTGATTTTTACATGAAACTGATATTTAACTCAATTTCAGAAAACATTTAAAACTGGTTCGGCACTTTGACTATTTTTAAATAACTCAAAAATGGGCTAAGCGTAGATTTTGGTCCTGCCGTTCCTTTATGGAATTTATGAATAAATTAGAATGATTTGGGCCTCAAGCCCACTGCGGAGAGTATTTTATGGAAAACGTACAAATTTTTTTTTTGCGCCTCAGTACTGGACAGATTTAAAAATAAATGGGAAAAATGATTTTCTGGACTATATTTTGGTACAGATGTATTGTTTTATGAATTGGACCATTTTTGGAGTAAGAGATCAAAGACTTAGAAATATTTTCAGGAAATTAAAAGGACTTTGTGGTTCAAACTTGGACCAATTTCGAAAATAAAAGAAGGAATAAAACCTTTTGGGCCAAAAGCCCAAACCTTAAGGACAAAAATCTAAATTCATGCGGACCAGCTTGAGGTTGAGATGGACTTTGGACTAGAATGAGATTGGCCTATATGAGCTTCAAAATGGGATTAAATTGGGCATAATAAAACCCTCAGTTTTTTTTTTATATCTATGTATAAACAGAGATATACTCCATATTTTTCTATATTATAACAAAACCCATAAGAACTGAACCCATTTTATTAGGACTAGAATAGTAGTGACTCTACTCGGGAGAAATTTCGGGTGTGTCCTAGTCCGGCAATAAAGTGAGTTGAACACTTATGCGGATTTTTAAACCCAAAACCCCTTTTGCTAAGGGGACTTTTTGCCAAATTTTTTCTTGAGTATATGATAAAAATGAAATGACAGTTTTTTGCGGAACTAAAAGCATGAGAGCCCAACTAAAATCTACGACTCTATCGGAGTGACGTAAGGTCGGTAACCTTCGATTTATATTATGGAACAATCATCATCGCTATATTTCACCTTGAAGGAACAATTATTATAAGGTGAGATCAATAACAATGAATAAAATCGAGAAAATCATGAAATAAGCTCAATAATCTCATAATAGCATTAAAATCATAAGCTTTGGAATTTCTAGAATTAAAATCATCATCATCATGTTCATCATAGAAAACATCTCATCTTTAGTAGCATAAGAAGCTTTTAAGATTCATGAACTTCTAACTTTTGGAAGTAAGCAGGTTATGAAAACATATATGGAATCATAACATAGGAATCATGCTTTTTGAAAGAAAGGGACTAGCCTTAACATACTTGATTGATCCCCTACTACTTAACGCTTATTCTCCCGAGCTCATAATTCTACATTCAAGAGAATTCATACTACTGTTAGACTTATTGTCATATGCCTATGTTAAGTCTTTAAATTAAACATCTTTAGAATCTGCCAAAATTCGGGCAACATCTCCCCTGTTTATATCCCTAGCCCGAAATCACAATACCAACAAAACAACAACAATAGCAATACTAATATCAACAACATCATCATCAACACTAATATACTCCATAAAACAGCCCACACGATGTTTTCCCCAATTTCTTAACCAACCATAACAATATCCACAATACCATAATCAAAGAATTATATTCAATTTAATCTCAAATTAATCTAAAATCTCCTTTCAAATTCATTCCATAGTCATCATCTTCACTTTAATACTTTGCAACTTCTCTGCTATGATTCTCTTCTTTTATAAGACTTGCTAAACCTTCAAATTAACTTAATCATGAGAAATAGGATGGAGAACATACCTTACGCTAGAAGAACTTCACCCCACTCAACTTCTTCCAAGCCCAAATTTATCACAACATTAAGTAGAGACAAGAACAATCCTTTTCCATGAATTAGCTTGGGGTTTTGGAGTTTTATCATCTTTTGTGATGGTATAGAATGTTTTGGAATGGTGGAGAACCTTTAAGAGCACTCTTATAATGGAGAGAGAAGTGTGAAAAATTCTAGAGAGGTGTGGAGATGTTAGGAGACTTCTAGAGGGTTGTGGAGTTGAAGAAAAATGAATAAATGAAGTGTAGAGGCCCTTTTATAGGTGCCAAACTTGGATTGGGCCGGGTCAAAACATAAGTGGGGTTTTAAGTGAACTTTCCGGATTTTCCGCCCAGGTTTGAGTTCCTCTGACAGTCCGTATTAAAACACCCATAACTCCCTGCTCCGATGTTGTATTGACGAACGATTTATTGCGTTGGAAACTAGACTCAACGAACTTCATTTTAGGCTCTTGAAATACCTCAAAAATCCTGATATACCCGGAGATATACCCCTCCGAAGTTGACCCAAAATTTCTATCTAAAATTCTTCCAACTTTTTTCTAAATTTTTGACAAACTTATTTTCTTCGATTTGCTTGGTCTCAGAACCTTTAGACACTTGCTTAACACTTTTTAAGTGTATTCATTAACCTTATAAGGGTTCCATGACCTCTTCGAGCTTACGTTAATTTACTTACAACGCAAACGACGTGAATTTTTTTCGAGTTGTAACAGTAAATGTATTGGAGATCCTTCCAGAGTCATACCCATTGATGATGTTCAGGTTACAGAACAACTATCGTATGAAAAGATTCCCATTTCTATTATATATTGACAGGTCTGTAGGTTAAGGACCAAGGACGTGGCATCGATAAATGTACTTTGGAGGAACAATAATGTTGAGTAGATGACTTGAGAAGCTAAGGAAGACATGAGATCCAAATATCCACACTTGGTTCAGGCTCCAGAGCAGATGCAGACTATGACTCCATCGTCTTCAGGTATGTATTATTTATCAGTTACACTTGTTGGTCGTGTGGGACCATTATTGTTATTGATTGTTGCAGCCCTGTGTGGCATTGTACTGTGTTGTTGGGTTGTGTGGTAGGTTGGTAGTGGTGTAATTAACGAGGAGACTCTGCCAAAATTTCTGTAGAATCCTAAGAGTGCTAACATTCGAGGACGAATGTTTCTAAAGGGGGGTGGGGAGGATGTTACACTCTCTACTTTCGTACGTTAAGTTTCTTCATGAGTTGGTAACTATAGATTTAGAAGCAGAGTTATTTTCGAGGATATGTGAGATTAGACGTGTTCATATTGAGTATATGAGGGTTTAAGTCCATGCTTAGTATGTGTTGAGATGATTAGAGGTTGATTGAATCGACGAGAGTATGTTTCAAAAAAGTTGTATTTTACAGTTGGGTGTACATATCGTATATTTGATTGACCCCCACCATAAATAAATTACAGTGGGGGTTGAGCCACTGATTGGATTTTACGGTCCAATTATATGGTCTGTATAATTTTTTCGGTCCGTAAAAAGTGGACCGTAAATTTAAGTCGGTGCCAGATTTTTTTTTTTTAATGTTATATTTCGTACCTCTCTCATCTTTATCTCATTTCACCTTATATCCTCAAACTCCAAACACCACTAGAAACTTCTCCAACTGTCATGACCTAACCGGAGGGCCATGACGGGCACCCGGAGCTAACCCACCAGGCACCTCTCATCATACTTTCACAATCATAACTAGGTGAGCCACATGGCTAACTCGCAATCTTATGTATCGATAATATAATTTCCATCGGCTAAAGCACTTTTATATCAACACCAACAACTATGCCCGTATACATATACACAAGCCGACGAGGCTAACAAATGATATACAAAATATGAGTCGACAAGGCCCAAAGACGTCTAACTATACATAACTGTCTACGAGCCTCTAGAAAAAGTATGTAACATCATATAGACGGGAAAGGGCCCCGCCATGCCCATATAGACACAAAAGAATAGTACCAACAGCAGCAGCTCCGAATCAAGTGGAGCTCCTCTAAGCAGTCTCTGAATAAGCAGCCTAAGGATCAAGTCTATCTCTCTATCCACCTACGGGCATGACACAACGTCCACAAACAAAAGGACGTCAGTATGAACAATGTACTGAGTATGTAAGGCATAATCAATAGCATAATAGAAGCATGAAAGATAGCATAAGATAGCAGAGTCATGGGAGGGTAGAGCCATTTATAGCTCTAGCGACGTTCGTCGTATTTACTTACCCTTTTTCTAATGGGAACCTTCCATTACATACGCTTACATACATATGCTTCCAGTACACTCTTAAGTTCAAACTAGTATAATTCATGAGCTAACAAATATTGGGCAGCATTTCCCCTATTTCAACGACTTCCACTCTATTGCAAAACAACTCCCAAACAACTATAATAACACCCACAATATCATAATCACTTAGTCATATCCCATTAAGTCTTAACATTCATTCTCTTATTCAATTTATATCAACAACTTCACACCAACACTTCCTTGTCATCATTATTACCTTTCATAACAAGATTATACTCATAACATTCTAATAATGATAACCCAAGTTAAGTTACTACTCAAAATATCATGAAATCTACATTTGAACTTCATCTTCTACTTTCTCCCTTCACCCAAGTTGTTCAACAACTAATCATGCTTAACAACATGAAATAGGCATGGAAACTAACCTTTTATCTCATAGGAATGAGCTTTGGATCAAGTTATCAACTTGAATGAGACCTTAGCTTCAACACCCAAGAAATTCTTAAATCCTACAAAGCTTAGTGAGTCTCCCAACACTTGAATACCTTGATTCTTGATATTTGATCTTTGATTTCTCTTGGGTTTGAGTGGAATATGCTTGGAAGAAGGTTCTAGAGCTTTTAAGAGTTTAGGAGAAGTGGGAAATGAAAAATAGAAACAAGGGTCGTCCATATATAAAAAGAGAAAACTGACCGGACCCAATTATACGGCCACTTATGCGGTCCGTATAAATGGACCGTATAATCCCACCATGGTTTCACCCATCTCTGGAATGGTTATACAGACCATTTATACGGGACGTATAACTTATACAGTCCGTATAAGTGGTCGTACAACCCAAAATTCCCGAAACTTTCATTCGTCGATCTGATCAACCTCCAATCCTTATGGAACCGTATTGACACTTATAAAATACTTCATTACCCAAATAAGAGGCACTATAGCTCCTCCTCAAGACATTACTAAATAAATATTAGCTCAATTGTTACGAAACCTTCTCAAACATGACTTACACTTCACTTCCTTCAACGCACTTAGCTTCACTTATTCTTATGACTTCAAAATCTTATGGTGCGCACTTTAAAGTTATCAAATTCTCCCCTTAATCTCATAAGGACTTCATGTTCACGCTAAGCTCGTGTTAGTCTACTCACAACGCAACAATCCAAAATCTCCGAGATGTAACACTAACATATGTAATCAACCCAAAGTGAAATCAAGGATTAAAAGTGAGAATCAAGTGCTAAAGGGTTCTAAAGAATTATTAAAGCTTGTTTCTCCTTTTTGTAATAGCTTTGAAAGATACTTCAAGGTGAAGTGATCTCAGAATTGAAGAGTGAAATGATCTCAGAATTGAAGTGTTCATGAGTTCTTGATGTAATATTTCATCTTATTTCCATGTTTATAAGTTTATGTGATAGTTATGCCAGGGTTTGAGAGAAAGAAATTGGAGGAAAGGTTAAAACATGAACTTGATGTTATTTTGAGTTATAATCTAACTTGAGCCATGATTGTTAGTGTGTTTTGAGCAAAAATCTTATTATTGGGATAATAGTTAATATTGAGAATGTGTTGAGGTTGTTATACTTGGTGTATTAGGAAGGAGAAAGTGTATTAGCATTGTATATAAAGTGAATATTGGGTTGTTTTGATGAAAACCTTGGTGTGAGTAGTGATGCAGAATTAAAGAGGATTATTTGAGGTTGTTGTTGTGTTGTTGGCAGTTGGATGTGTGTTGATGGTTAGAAAATAGGGAAAATGCTGCCTGTTTCACTTTAGAATCAAGTTATCATTGATATACGCGATATACTAGCGCCATCTAAGTTGTATATGTATTCCTTTGTTATAGGATTGGCGCTCTAGTTGTGATAAGCTCGTGGTTGGATTTCTTGGATGACTTGAGGTATGTTAAGGCTAACTTTCCTTCTTTTTGGCATGATCCTTATGAACGGAGCGTTAACGTAATACTACTCCATAATAAATTCTATTCTTAGTAGCTAGGGATGTTCCCTGTGTGTGAGAGTGTACAAACCTATGACCCCTCAGGTGTTATATACGCATATATTATGTATTATATATATGTATGGGGTATGGGGAAGGTGACAGCGTTATATACACGCTACCACCTGATCAGCTGGTCATATGATGATGATGATGGCCACAGAGGCTGCTATGATACGATGGGATGCCCACAGAGGCTTGACAGGCGTTATATACGCATATATATGTATGGCCGCTATGCATGCATGCACAATATTTATGTATATCATTGGCCCACAGAGGCAGTTCAGACATACAGGTTGCACTCATTTCATGCCCGCAAAGTTCGAAGTGTATTGTGTTGACGCTCGTAGGTCGCCGTTCTCAACATTATCGGAGCACTCCTCTTGTTCCGGAGTTGCTGTTGTGTTTTGGTACGTTATACTTTTATGTGCATATGGGTATGGCAGGGCCCTGTTCCGACCTTGTTACGTCATATACTCCAGTAGAGGCTTGTAGATTGTCATGGTATAGTTAGACTTTGTATGGCCCCTTCGGCCTATATTTTTGCTGTATAGTATTTCACGATGGCCTTGTCGGCTTGCATAGTTTTTGTCCGGCATAGTTGTATAGTATGTCTTCTTGGGCTCATCCCTTTTTCAGCATATTTCTCATATGATTTAGCAGATTTCCATTCGGTGATCCCCAGGGCTCGCTCTTGTTTATGATCATGATAGGAAAGTATGTTTAGCGGTGCTCAGCAGATAGGGCCTAGGTGCCCGTCATGACCCTCCAGTTTGGGTCGTGACACCCAGCCTTTCTTCAACTTGAAGTATTCTCCAATTCATAATAAGAAGGAGGAAAATAAGCTAATTAACACCAGGGATTTTCGAAAGGATGATTTATGCTATAATCTTATGGATCTACGTCAATGATATAAGAACAGTTAGAGAGCATTTGGGAACACTTAGGATCAGTTTTGGGTGAGAAATGACGAGATAAAGGGCTGCACCACTTTAAATAGAAATTGAAAATTTTCCACCGCCCCCGACATACGGAGTGACATGCGGCCGCATGTCACCACATGTGGACTGTATGTCCTCCATATGTCAACCTTACATCACCAAAACTCTTTGAATCTTGCACCCTAATCAGATGGTGGACTTGCGGCCTATACCTCCAATGTACTCCAATAATCCCTTCAAAAGTTGGGAAATTTCACCAAAACTCGTTCTTTTTGATTCGTTTAACCTCTAAGCCTTTCGTAACTTCCTTAACACTGATTTAACACATAAAATAACCTTATACAAAACCTTAATCCCACTAAGTACATATCAGTTAAGTACGATGCATTCTAACGTGAAAGTACGAGGTGTTACATCCTCCCCCCTTAGAAATATTCATTCTCGAATGTAGAGGCATACATAGAAGAATACTAACTCAAAGGGGTTTCTAGAGATTTTGACAGAGTCTCCTCTGTAAATAGGACTATCCCAAACCTGCCAAATAGCCAGAAAACATAATACATGCCTTACAGGGTCACATAACACAACATATTATATCATCGGGCCTCACACGACCATCAATCATCGCATACTCAATCATCACATACTTATACCATAGATCATAACTCACCTCGTACACTCGTAACTCTACTTTTTGCAGCGCTATAACATCTCAACCCTGAACATCACCTTATCATTGAATGAAGGGTAAGTCTAGAATCGTATAACATGGCTAAAGAATATGTAATAGAATCACAATAGTAAAAAACCTTCGGTCTGAAACAAATGAGGATACTTGGATCGCATTTCCTGTGGTTCGAATGTCATTTCCTCAACGTTTTTGTTTTTCCATAGGAATTTTACTGAGGCTATCTTCTTGTCCCTCAATACACTTCCGTAACATAGATACGTGGAAGATCGGATGAACCGACTCCAATTCTGAAGGTAACTCTAACTCATAGGCCACTTGGCCTATCCTCCGAATAATTATGTACAACCCGATATACTTCGAGCTAAGCTTTCTTTTCTTGCCGAATCTTACAATGTCTTTCATTGGCCAAACCATTAAGAAAACCTAATAATTAATGGAAAACACTAAATCTTGTCGTCGCACATCTGAATAAGGTTTCTAACGAATTTGGGCTGTCAACAATTTCTCTTGAATGCGCTTCACTTTCTTTATAGCTTGATTAACTAAATCGGGTCCAAGTAACTCTGTTTCACCCACCTTGAACTATCCAATAGGCGATCTATACTTCCGCCCATGCAAGGATTCGTAAGGAGCCATTTTGATGCTGGAATGATAGCTGTTATTGTATGTGAACTCAATAAGAGGTAAATCGGCATCCCAAATTCCTTTCGACGGTAGTAACTGGCTAACCCCACAACTGCAATTCTCGATCACTGATTTAGGCCTAGCCCAATCTCTTACTGCCTCAATCTTCTTAGGATCAACCATAATCTCCTCCTTTGACACCACATGGCCCAAGAAAGATATAGACTCAAGCCAAAACTCACACTTAGAGAACTTGACATCCAACTCCTTGTCTCTCTGCAAGCCAACAACAACTCTCAAGTGTTTCTCATGATCCTCCCTACTCCGCAAATAAATCAGGATGTCATCAAGAACACTATCACAAAAGAATCCAAGCATGGCTTAAAAATGCCATTCATCCAATTCATAAAAGCTGTTGGGGCATAAGTAAGCCCAAAGGGCATATATATGTGTGTGTATATATATATATATACCGACAAGGCCACCGTGATCATCATACAACAACATCCAGGCCGGCAAGACTATAACACAACTATATACACGACATTTGTCTTCAAGCCTCTACTTATACAACAATCCGTGATATGCTTAGGACAGGGCCCAACCTACCCATCATGTCTATACATCAACACAGTCAAACCTCTAGACTTGGCAACTCTGGAAGACATGGAGCTTATTAATCAAAAGCTGAACACGAACAACCAACTACTGAGGAGGCCTGTCCTACTATCTAGCTGAACCTGCAAATACAATGCCACCGACAAAAAGGATGTCAGTATGAAAGAATGTACAGAGTATGTAAGGTAACTGAATAACTGTAAAGTGAAACTAAGCTTATGTGAACGAACATCAAATGTAATAGAGTACAAAGGACAACCTGAGGCATGATTACTGTCTTCTGATTCACTTTATAGTTACAATACAACCAAAGTCCATTGGTGGCACACAACAATCAACAACCAACATACCGAGCCACAAAAAGGGTCTTGTATGTAAAAGAGCCATTGTGGGCATATATAACAGATAACGTATCGAGCCATAAAGAGGTCTCGTGTGTAAAATAACGTACCAAGCCATGAAAGAGGTCTCGTGTACAAAATAATGTACTGAGCCATAAAAGAGGTCTCATGCATAAAAAAAAGCAATAAGCACAACGAAGAGCATTGAGGCTTAACATCACCTGTAGATACGAAAGGTAGCATTGAGGTTTAACATCAACTATAGATACGAAAGATAACACTGAGGTTTAATACCAACAAGGTGATATAGAACGGTATTATGGAAGACTCATGAACATAGTATATGTGATTGCGTATTCAAGCCTATAGCCTCTTATGCTCACTAATCCCCCAAAGTACAACATTCAAAATGACCTTTAAACACAATTCTTTTTAGGATGGGAATAAGGGTTACAACAAGACACGGAACTACCGTCAATCAAGATATCATGAAAATATGGAACAAAGGGGTCATCATGAAGTGTTTTAAGGAAAAACTCTTCCTTTAAGTCTTTCATTTGGAAATCACATTAGAAGCGGAATCATGCCAATAAGAGATAGAAGGAATAAACATTACCTACCTTTATAGTTGAATCTATCGACAACAACTAACTTGACCTTCTGTACATGTTAATCTACAATAAGCAACAACAATACTAGTGTCAAGCTATGGGAAATCACAATAACAGCATATCGAGCGGCAAGATCACTTCACGATTAACTAAATGGCGTTTCTCCACGCCTTTCTCCCTTTTGAAACTCATAACAACAAACATAACACATATACACAACTATACTACTTCTCCATCATTTCACCACAACAAGAACAACCCAAAATATACACACAACAACACCCAAATAGTTCACTTACAACTTTCTACCGTCATCTCGTAATTTCTTAACAACCGACCACATCTAAGGCTTAAACAAACTCATACACATGAATAATAAGGGAAAAATTACCTTAGTTTCCAATAAAAAGTCCTTACCGACCTTTCTTCAACTTGAAGTAATCTCCAAATCACGACAAGAAGGAGGAAAACAAGCTAACTAACACCGCGGGCTTTTCGAAAGGGAGATTGTTGTTACAATCTTATGGATCTCCACTTGAATGATGCAAGAACTCTTAGAGAACATTTGGGAACACTTAGAATTAGTTTTGGGTGGAAAATGACGAAAAAAGGGCTACACCACTTTAAATAGAATCTGGAAATTTTCCATCGCCTTTCACATTCGGCCGCATGTCACCACATACGTACCGTATGTAAACCGTACATCACCAAAATTCTCTTAATATTGAAACCTAATCAGAAGGTGGACTTGTGGCCCATACCTCCAACGTGCGGTCCGTAAGTCACTCCATAATTAGGAAATTTTGTCAAAACTTGTTCTTTTTGATTCGTTTAACCTCTCCTTTCGTAACTTTCTTGACACTGATTTAACACATAAATAACCTATACATGACCTTAATCCCACTGAGTTCATATTGGTTAATTAAGACACATTTTAACGTGAAAGTACAGGGAGTTATAGTTAAGATAGTAAAAGTATACATTTTATTAGATTTTTAAGGGTTGTGCAAAAAGAAAAATTTGACAAATAATATGGGATGAAGAAAGTACTTAAATCTGAATGTATTAATTATAACACAGTAACTGAATGTAGTCAGGTAGCTCCAACCACATTTTGCATTTTTTAAAGCCCTGTCATAGTGAATTTAATTTGCTTATATTATTTATTATTCTCTTAATAGTTATCACATCTATAAAAGTACATTAAATAGTCATCATAATGTTCATAAAATTAAATATCTTAACCTCAATAAAAATCAGATCAAAATAATGATGTCATATTTTATTTATCAAAAGAAACTTGTTGAAATTCTTTTTGCTGGCATTCTTTGGTTCTTTTCTATTTTGTTATTTCTTGTGAAAGTAAATTAATTTAAACAAAAATCTAAGCTGCACTATTGATTAGGTTATCATTTTTAATCTTGCACATTTTAAAATTTAACTTTGTTGAACTGAACACTATAATTCATTGTTTAAATTCTCAAATAATATTATTCTTATTTTTTATTTTGATATTCAGTAAGTGACCACTAAAGGATGTGGTGCAGCAAATGAGGCTGCTTCTTCCTTAACCAGAGGTCTTAAGTTTAAGCTTTGGTAATGGAAAAATCCTTGGTAGGGAGCTCTTTCCCGCGAATGGGGCCCTATGCGATGCGAATCCGAATATGTCAGTTTAATGCAAAAGAGACAATCGAAACAAAAAAAAAAAAAAAAAAAAAGATATTCAGTAAGTGATTGTTGGGGGGTTTTATTTATCTTGTTAAATATCTTGATGGCAAAATGGTTGTAGAATCCAAAATTTTTGTTACAACTTTTGGTAAATAAATTTGCCTTTCTTGCAATACATTATACCGATAATTATCAATTTACGAAGTTAAACTTTAAAGAAATAATAGATACCTTCTCATTAAAAGAAAATGAAAGACTTATTAGTACTCTCTTTAAAAAAAGTAGGAATACTCTCTTTGCTAAATGAATCTCTTATTATATACCTGCTCGTTGGAATTTGTCAAACGGAGAGAGATACGCTCTCGCGTCTTTGAATAGGGATGACCAAAGTAACTGAATTTCCTGACCTTTGCTGCTATGTAATTTCCTCTATAATGCCCGCCTATTGCCCCATTGTGGCAATGATAAATAATTCTTGCCATCTCTTCTTTTGGTAGACACCTGCAATAATTCCATCATCACACAACTTAAACAAGAAAAGGTCATTCCAAAAACATTCTTCTGCCTCTCCTTGTAGCTATTTTTTCCTGATCATATGTGAGATATCAAGAAAATCATACACTAGCAAAAACTTTGGTTATATACGCATACTATGATAGTCTTTCGGAGATTGCAACTTTTGAGAAAATCTGCTCGTCAAGAAATTCTTCTATTGTCTCAATTTCCCAAGCAGTTTCTCAAGTTTAGACAAATGGTTAGTGAAATGTTTTTCGATATCCTTTTTGTCCTTAGTCTCGAGATCAAATTCTTGAAGCAAAAATACCCACTACATTAATCAAGGTTTTGATTCCTTCTTACACAACAACTATTTCAGGGCAAAGTGGTGTAACGACTCACTTAGTCGTTTTGAGCTCTTTTCCTTATTTCTCTCAAAATACCCTTCTCGTAGTTTCATTTTAGTATTTATGACTTTGGGGGATGGGTAGTACAGTTCCCGAGGCAATCAGGTAGGTTTTGGATTAGTTTAGTGAAATTAGAGTTTTTCAAGTTAAGAAAATGAGGATGTTTGACCAAAGTCAGCATCAGGGGTAAATGCATCTTTTTGGAGGTTTCTTTGATTCCATTAGGTCTAGAATGTGGTTTTTGACTTAGTCGAGGCTTTGGTTCAGGTCCCGTGGCGTTCAGGTGTGATTTGGGTCTTTGGATGGAAAGTTGTGATTTTGATGTTTTGGAGTTGACCTTGGTCAACACCGGGGCAAGATGACCTCTTTTGGGAATTCCAAGTGCGCGAGCGAGTTTGTAGCATGTTTGAAGCTTGGCTGCGCAAACTGCGTAACATCCAGTAACATGCGCACAACTCCTAGCACAAATCTTCGATTGAGCTGTTCCATATATCGTTGGAAAGGTATTTTAAAGGGCTACAACTTTCATGGTTTAAGTTTTTTCAAATTCCCAATGGATTTTCATGTAAACTGGCCAAAAGTCAGGACTATCCAGACTTAAACGATTTTTATCAAATCTTACGCATGATTTTAAAACGACTATTTTCATCCAAATTCACCTTGATACGACTTCTTAGAACTAATTGTAATGATCCGGTTGATCGTTTTGAGAACCCATGCTCTGTTTTATGTGTCGTCTATTCCAGAAGTTCCGTAATAATTATTTTGACTTGCTTGTAAAATTTGAAGTCAAACCGATATCATTTGGTTCACTTTGGGAGAAGGTTTCATTTTGGAAATCCCAATTTTAATATTTGGATTAATTACTCATTTTGGGAAAACGTGCTCTGATTGGCGATCTGAAGATTTTGTTAAATTTGTAATTTTATTTATGACTTGTAGAAATTGTCGGAGCTAATTTTAGAGTTCGTTTGACTAGTTTTTTTACAATTAAGTCAGATTAAATACTTAATATGCCTATTTATGGTGAAAAAATGGTCACAAAAAGAAATAATCCTTGGACTAGAAATTTCTTTGTTCCGATAGCTTTGTATGATCATTTTTGACTTGTAGGAACTTTCAGAATTGTATTTGGACTTTGTTTGGTCAAGTTTAAGTGTTTGAATCGTTAGTGTAAATTGAACGCCTTTGACGTTTTGATGTACCATTATATCCATTTGATGTAAGCTTTGATTGATGGGATAGATGCGTACCGAAATTTGTGAGCCGTAGCAACTTGAATCGTTGATATTCTTGGTCGCATGAGGTTTTTAGAGTCAAAATAGTGAGCTGGTATGTTGTTGGTGTCTAGAGGCGATTTGGTACTTTGCGGCCCACCGTAAGCATTGTGGACTCACCCCTTTATATATGCATTTCGACATTCCCCATTATTTCAATTTTTTTTGGCCAAAATGAGCTCTTTGGACTTGGATTTTGGAGTGAAATTTCTTCTTGGGCTTCAAGGTAATTCTTCTCTAACATCTAATGTTATTATATTCGAATTTGAAGAGATTTTATCCGTTAGATCTTGGGTTTTGTAGACTAATTTTTTGGCGTTTTGCCATAAGCCCAAATTAAAATATTTTGGAAATTTGGATGGGCAAACGAGGTCGGGGTTGGGAGATTTCAGTGTCTATGGATTCGTCTCAAAGAGAGGATAAGTTCCTAACCTCTGTTTTTGTATTTCCCCATGAACCTCGAGGCTTATTTACATTTTAGTCTTGATTTTGGTTGGAGAAAATTGGGGTTTTGAACCCAAAAGTTAAAAAGTGGTAAATCACGAATTTGAGGATCAAGATGATGGGTTTTTGAATGAGTTTTCTGGATTTAGACTAATTAATCTATGGGTAAACCGTTTTTTCAATAAAATTTCAATTTTTCCCTTGGGGACTTGGGATTACCTTTTTGGGTTCCAAATTAAAGTATAACAATATGAGTATCATTGGATTCGTTTAACCTCGTAGAATACTATTTTGACTATATTTAACCTGATTTTGCAATGAAATTACAGTTTTGATCTTCGGGGCTTGGAATTGCCTTTTTGGGTTCAAAATTATAATATAACAATATGGGTATCTATGAATTCATATTTTAATATAGATTCTACATTTGATAGACTTTGAAAATTTGGAAACGATCTGTCTTGAGGGTTCTTAGCTCATGTTCGGCTTCGAGATAGGTTACAATTTACTCTTTAAGACTCCGATTGCAGGACGTATATAGTTTATAAATATTGAAGGGGTATTGGGCGTGAAAGGGGGTCTCACTTTAGTGATTGTAATGAACACTTGGGTGGCTATCAGTGTGTTTGTTCGGGTAATTAGTGCAAAGTAGATTATGATGACAGGGAAGCATGTTGAGCCTACAAGCATTGGTTGTGGTGATAAATCCACTAGGTTGGTATGGTTTGTCACGACCCAACCCGATCGGCCGTGATGAGTGCCTAATCTCTAGTGATCAAACACCCCTATACTCGTATCTGAAAAAATATTGAATAACAAGGGCCCACGAGTAACTCAACTGATCTTATCTTCGACCGATGAAAGGATGACATTATGAGTTTCGTGCATATATATATATATATATATATATATATATATATATATATATATATATATATATATATATATATAAGCTAAAAAGAATGTTGAAGGCCAACTAGGCCGCTACATATGCTGTACACAAAAGGATAGAAGCCGACAAGGCTACATCATATATCAAGTACATACAACTCTCTACAGACCTCTACTGGAGTATAAAGCTGTAGAGAGGACGGGACAGGGCTCCCGTCATACCCATATATATACAAGTCAAATAGCATATCAAAAGCGAACTGCATCCTCGAACCGAATGGAGCGCACTGACTACTGTGGGGTGGATGTCCTATCGAGCTAGACCGCCTCTCTGCTTATCTGAACCTGCGGGCACAAACGCAGCCCCTCGAGCAATAGGGGAGTCAGTGCGAATAATGTACTGAGTATGTAAGGCATAAAATCAACATGTACATGAAATCATGGAAAAACATCTGAGACATGCCAGTGAGTGTGCGAATCTGAATGAATCAGTATGATTGTATAGCAGGAAACACATATATCTATAGAAATGTACAACATAGGCCACATCGTCACCCTCTGTCAAATGTGCCTTAAATATATATATACATGAACGCCACAACAAAGGCTACATCATCACCCCCTGTCAAATGTGCCTTATATATATACGAAGAATGAGAGTGAGAGCAATGCATAAGTAAAATAAAATAATAGGACTCGGTAATATCACAAAATAGCTATACACATATATTATATTCATAGCATGCATGAGAACCCAATAAAAGCTACAACTTCATCAGAGTGACGTAAGGTCGGTAACCTCCGATTTATATTATGGAACAATCATCATCGCTATATCTCACCTTGAAGGAACAATTATTATAAGGTGAGATCAACAACAATGAATAAAATTGAGAAAATCATGAAATAAACTCAATGATCTCATGATAGCATTAAAACCATAAGCTTTGGAACTTCTAGAATTAAAATCATCGTCATCATGTTCATTATAGAAAACATCTCCTCTTTAGTACCATAAGAAGCTTTAAGAATCATGAACTTCTAACTTTTGAAAGTAAGAAGGTTACGGAAACATATATGGAATCATAACATATGAATCATGCCTTTTGAAAGAAAGGGACTAGCCTTAACATACCTTCTTGGTCTTCTTAACTACTTACGTTTATCCTCCTGAGCTCGCAAATCTACATTTGAGAGAATTCATACTATCGTTATACTTATCGTGGTATACTTATATCAAACTTTCAAATTAAACTACTTCACATCCTGCCGAAAATCGGGCAGCATCTCCCCTGTTTATATGCCTAGCCCGAAATCATAATCCAACAACCAACAATAACAACAACAATACCAACATCAACAACAACATCATCAATACCAATATGCTCCATAAAACATCCCTCACAATGTTTTTCCAATTTTCTCAACTAACCAACTCGTTATACGAGTATTTAATAACTTTATCTCCATAAACAAACCTAAATCAATATCAATAAAGGAATATTCATACCTTTCCTCTGCTAGAACCACAATATCTTCACTTTCCACCTTGAGTTCAAGACAAGATTCGCTGCAATACGATTTTATAACCGCAACTATATCTTTGTTGGAACCTAAATCCGGAGATTAAACTTGATTTGGGCTAAAATTTGGTGTTTGGAAGTTAAGGGAAAGTTTCCAGAACTTTGGAGAGGATTTAGGGTGTGTGGAATGAAAAATGAGGGGTGAGCCCCCTTTTATAACTTTCTAGAATCTTCCTTAACCGACACAAAGTTACTCAGCGCGTTCGCATAGGCTTTGCCGCGTTCGCGCGGGCTTATTTTACTGCCTGCGCGTTCGTTCAGTAAAAAGGTCATAACTTTTGATCCCGATATTATATGAGGACCCACGACCTATGGTTAGAAATCTATTTCAATTATCTACAAATTTCATTTTTGGTGTGTTTCCAAATTCCAAACTTATAATGGCGTTTTGGTCTCTTTAAGTTAGATCATCCGAAAGCGTATCCTTAAATCATCCTTTTGGAGGGCTTATGCCCATGTTTGGCTTAAGGTTCCTTCTTAAGACTTGCTCAACTTCCATGTACTACTCATATAATTTTTCATATGTCCTTTATGAAACCCCGACATGTGGGCCCCACCTTAACTTACGGTTACGAGGGCTATTCATCAAGTAATGTATTAACTGATTTACACCATACGGTTTCCAAATGTCATATATATGTTATTCTTATACTCATTTAATATAATCTTTATCCCTAATCCTTGTATAAATTTACTCTCCCTTAAGCTCATACTAAGTCGTCTACAGGCTTGGTAACGCGAAATTTTCCGGGGTGTAACATCCTTCCCCCCTTAGGAACATTCGTCCTCGAATGTTAAGCTCTTAGGGATTTCTATAAAAAATTTACCAGAGTTTCCCCTATAAGTGTATCACTACCATCCTGCACAGCAACCCAAAATAATGCCACACAGGGCCACATGCTAAAATCTACAACAGTATGGCCTCACACGACTAATCACAATAGCTATAAATAAATCCCATACATGGGGATGATCTTTGTCTCAAACTGTGCCTTCTGGGACAACGGAAACAAGTGCGGGTACTTAGTCTTCGTCTCTTTTTCTGCCTCCCAAGTCGTCTCCTCGACATTATTATTTCTCCAGAGTACTTTAACAGAAACCATATCCTTGGTTCATAGCCGTCGGACTTGCCTATCTAATATAGCCACAAAGATTTCCTCAAACGATAACTGCTCAGTCCCCTGGATATTATCTACTAGTACGACTCTTGAGGGATCTCCTATGCACTTACAGAGCATGGATACATAAAACACTGGATGTACAGACTCTAAATCAGAGGGTAGCTCTAGCTCATATGCTACCTTACCCACTGTACGAATAATTCTATATGGCCCAATGTATCGAGGTCTCAACTTATCCTTCTTGCCAAAACTCATTACTCCCTTCATAGGAGTGATCTTTAAGAAAACCCAATCACCTACCTCAAACTCTAACTTGCGCCACCGATTATCTGCATAGGATTTCTGTCGATTCTGCGCCGTTAATAGTCTTTCTTGAATCACTTATACCTTGTCAACCGCTTGCTGTATTAAATCTGGGCATGCTAATCGATTCTCTCCAACCTCATACCATCTTATAGGTGATCTACATCTCCGCCGGTATAAAGCCTCATAAGGAGCCATCTGGATACTGGAATGGTAACTATTATTATATGCAAACTCAATAAGAGAAAAATGATCATCCCAGCTACCTCGGAAGTCGATCACACAAGATCTCAGCATGTCCTCAAGTGTCTGTATAGTACGCTCCGCTTGTCCTTCTGTCTGCGGATGAAATGCGGTACTAAGACTCACCTGAGTCCCTAATCCATTCTCGAAAGATTTCCAGAAGTTAGCGGTAAATTGTGCTCCTCTATCTGAAATAATGGCTGTAGGAACACCATGAAGTCGTACAATTTCTCTAAGATAAAGCCTTGCATAGTCCTCAGCTGTATAAATAGTTCTGACAGGTAAGAAGTGTGCTGACTTTGTAAGCCTATCAACTATAACCCTTATTGAATCATACTTCCGCGGAGTATGGGGCAAACCTGTAATAAAATCCATATTAGTTACCTCCCACTTTCATGTCGGAATCTCTATAGCCTGCAACAAACCTCCAGGCTTCTGGTGCTCTATCTTAACTTGCTGATAGTTCGGACACTGAGCGACAAATTCTGCTATATCCCTTTTCATACCATCCCACCAATAAACTTCCTTGAGATCATGGTACATTTTTGTTGTGCCCGGGTGAATAGAATAGCGAGAATAGTGGGCTTCCCCCATAAGCCGACGGAGGCTCCGCAACCTTAGGAATGCACAATCGCCTCGATACTGAGTACTCCGTCTCTGTGATCACGAAAGGTGTCTTTTCTTTCGACGAGGCAGTATCCCGATAATGAACTAAAACGGGATCTTAATGGCGTTCCTTTATCTCAGTTACCAAAGATGACACCGCTGTGTCTTGAATCGTAACTCCTGCATCATCCGAATCTTACAGCTGAACTCCAAGGCTAGCTAATCGGCGAACTTCACGGACCATCTCTCTCTTCTCCGGCTGTACATATGACAGGCTACCCATGGACTTACGACTAAGAGCATTGGCTACTACATTAGCCTTTCCAGGATGATATAGAATATCAACATCATAATCCTTTAACAACTCTAGCCATTGCCTTTGACGTGGGTTCAAGTACTTCTGCTTAAAGATGTATTGGAGGCTCTTATGATCAGTATAAACATCAACATGAACACTGTATAAGTAGTGCCTCCACATTTTCAAGGCATGGGTCACCGGAGCTAACTCAAGGTCATGGGTTGGATAGTTCTTCTCGTGTTTCTTCAGCAGTCTGGAGGCATAAGCAACAACCTTGCCGAGTTGCATTAATACACAACCGAACCCAACACCTGAAGCATCACAATATATAACATAGCCGTCTATTCCCTATGGAAGAGTCAAGATGGGTGCTAAGGTCAACTTGTCCGTGTGGGACTGCGACAGCGGGTCCGTCGTAGTAGGTAGGGGGTCACCGCCATGGAGAGGCAGGACTTTAATGAGGTCCATCATAGCGGGAGGTTTCTCACTATAGCGAGGCCCTTTGCAGCGGTCGATGGGAGGCAGAATCCGAGTTTTATATTCTTTATTCTGAACCTATTCCCCACTTAACACCGAAATAGTTTCCAAGAACTGTTATGGCAAAATTCTAAGGCTTGGGCTAAAGTACGCTTGAAAGGTATGTCTCAACCCTTGACTTTGTTAATCCCATCATCATGATAGATTCCATGATTAGTTAAAGGTCCGTTAATGGTGAATGAAAGGGCTAAAACCCTAGAACTTAAGAAACCCTTGAATAATGAAAGGGTTGTTGAATTTATCACTGTTTAATCATCTAGGATTATAGATTACCACTTCCTAGGATGAGAACTTGTATATTAATGATGGAACTTGTTAAATGAGACCTAGGGTTTTATAAAGATGATAAGTTTGGCATAAAAACTGCTTGTAAAAGGGTTGGAACGATTAGAAAACCCATGAACAGATAGAATATGATTATGGGGGTAGATATTATGATGAAATAACACTTAGTGATAGTTCACCCAATTGAAAAGGGTAGATTATAGGTGGGTTCTTTTCCCCAATTGTTGTATTGTTCGAGTAGATGGTTCGAATACTCATCTAGCGTTATATTTCTAGACTTTGAACGTGCAGAAGCCTTGCAAAAGGGAAAAGCTATTGCGGAGTGACTGCTTGTTCCAGTTCGGCTTTGAGCTAGGTTACAGTCTACTTGAGTTAGACTTTGATTAGTTGATTTTATGTGTTATAAAATTGATAGGAGAAGCATGATTGGGGCTTCAGACATAAAATGCGGTTGGTAATCCCTACAGTTTTATATTGATTGATTAATTATGTGATGAACTAATATGAAATGATAAAGAAGGAGTTCATATATACTCCTCTTGTTGAGTTGGAGTAATCCCTTATTCATGTTGTTGATGATTTGATTCTTGAGTCTTGATATGAGTTGTGACATGGTGACTTGTGTTCCCTATTATTAATTATTGATTGTTCACATTCCTTATTTATTATGGAATGGAAATACATTGTGAGGAGAAAGATATTATAAATATGAAAAGACACATTTGACAAGGGGTGAGGATGTGGCCTATGTTAAAGACTTGTGATCTGAGGTAAGATTTTGGAGCGAGGGCACATAGACACCATGGGTCCCCTGCAGGTCATGGCTAATGGGTCAAACACTACCATTTAGTATGTGAGTACATATATGTGATAAGTGAAGATAATTTGTGATTTACGATTGTGTTTGGTGATTACATGGGTTGGGTTACTCTTATTGATTTCTTCTTGTGTTGATTTACCTATCCATGTGTTGGCTGATATTTTGGTGTTGGATGATATCTGTTGATAGTTTCTTGAGGTTATGTGCTTCCATGCCTATCTATCTATCTTATTAATTTTATGATTGTATGCATGATACTAATCTTAGTCGACCTATGATATCTACCAGGACATAGTGTTTGTACTGATACTACCTTGACGCATTCTTTTGAGTGCAGATTGTGATCCAGAGACATCTACGAGACCTCATATTTAGCGTGAGGCCAGCTCCCGACAGATTCGAGGGTGAGCTTTTATCCATGACAGGACGCCTGAAGATATTTTTTAGGTTAGATGTCTATTTCATTTCAAACATTTATGCTTATTTTAGATAGTTATTCATTCTTTAGACAGTTATATTTTAGAGTTCTTGTAAGATGACTTTCAGATTTTGGGGTTGTAATAGTTAGACTTCCGTAGATTTTATTTATTTATGGCATGAATAGACATTTGGATATTTTTATATCTGTTATGTCCTTGAATGTTTTAAAACTGGTTGAGTAATGTGGTAATTGTTTGGATGGTTGGTTATGTTGAAGGTTCGCCCACTAGGGGATTTATGTGGGTGCCACTCACGGCTTTATGGGTCGTGACAAAGTTGGTATCAGAGCCTTGGGTTTGTCAATTTCATTGTATAAGGACATGTCTAGTAGAGTCTTATGGATCGGTACGGAGTTGTCTGTACTTATCTTCGAGAGGTTATGGGACACTAGGAAAATTCAATTTATTTCTTTCTTTCATCCTACTTGATTCCAATTGGAATAAGGATGCTTCAAATTGATGTCAAACTTTTCTTTCTATTCTCTCAGCAGCTAACGAGGTAACCACACCGGCCGCTGGGGTCGTAACTCGAGGTGGAGGTCAGGCCGCCAGGGCCGCAGTTCGTGGAAGAGGCTAGGCCTAAGGTAGTGGTCATGGTAGGCGGGGAGAACCGACACACCAGCTAGGGGCGGGGGCTCTGACAAAAAACGTCGAGTCCCCTGAGCCTCAGGTAGTCCCAGATGAGGCAGCAGAGTTTGAATCAACACCAGCTCAGCCTGATATTATAGCTCCTCCGGTGTTGTCAGATGTGATGGTTTGAGTGTTGGACCTGCTGAATGGTTTGACAGAGGCCGGCGTGTTACCAGCTATTACAGGTGCTCAGGGTACTAGAGTGGGTGATTAGGGTTACAGCATGCTGCAGCTGTGGCTTATCATTTGGATGAGGCTCCAGGATTAGAGGTGTTTCCTAGACCAGTGGGAGGTTCGGTGTTGACCGAGGATGAGCATGATTTGTTTTGGAGGTCACCAAGATGAAGCCTCCAAAGTTCTTCGGCACTGAGGTTGAGGATGCTTACGAGTTCATTATGGACTGTTATGAGAGGCTCCATAAGATGGGGGCAGTGGAGAAATATGGTGCTGAGTTCATGACCTTCCAGCTCTTGGGTGATGCTAAGCTATTATGGAGGGCTTGCAGGCCAGCGAGATCACCTCCGTTGACTTGGACTCAGTTCTATCAGGTGTTTCTAGACAAGTATATTTCTCGTACTCCGAGGGATCGTAGGCGTGATAAGTTCAGCCATATTGAGCAGGTTAATTTGTCTGTGGCTACTTATGAGGCTCGTTTTCTATTCGCTGTCTCATTATGCCCTCCAACTTGTACCTAATGAGGTGGAGAGGGTTAGGAGATTTATGAAGGGGATAAACACTGTTGACACCTAATTTTCACCTCATAAGACACGTATTTTAATTTTCAAAATTCCCGAGTCAAAGATGGAGCAAGGATGCACCCTCAAAAATTAAAATTTCAAAATCTCGAGAAAATTGCAAAAATTGACATTTAATTATTATTCTGTAAAAATTGACAATTGTAAGAAAATTACGAGTTATTTACTTTCTTAAATATAATTCAAAAAACAAAATACATATCCCATTCCGTTTAACTCGAGAAAATTGTTAATTAAGGCGACGTATGAATTACGGCCCATTTTGACCGCATATTTCATATTTTTAAATATTCTCCAGAGTATATCAATATTGAACTCGTTTTGAAGGTCATATCATAAAACGACGTATTATAATTTTTATTTCATAAAAATATTATTTTACAAGGGCGTTTTAAGCTAATTAACTTAAACTATGTGTTATATTTTATAAATGGGAGGGAGTAAATAATATACTTACCCCCCCCCCCCTCCCTCCCCCCCACCTAATTTATTTCTCTTCTTGTTACGCGTCATTTTTGTTTGCCCTAAACGATCCCTCTCTCTCTCTTTGAGAGAACCCGATGGCGATGCTAGGGTTTCCACCACTGGCCACCGCCCCTCCACCGTCTTTCCACCCTTTTTAGCCTAAATTGGGTATTTCCCCACCCTCTTTTGTGGTGTGGGATGCCATGGGCGAGCCATTAAGGCTTTAGCCATCTTGTGCTACCACACCACCCCAAAAGGGGGTGTGTGGTGAATTGCTCGAAGGCTGTGATCCCTCTCTTCGTATTGTGTTGGCTACGTGTACGCCTTGGATGAGATTTTAACGGTCCTATTTGTTTGTTATTGGTATGATTTTGTTATTTTGTGTGTCTTTGGCATATGATTCGCCATCTGGTATGTACGATTTGATTTTGTTTTGTTATTCCTTGTACAATTTACGAAAACTTAGGGATTTTAGTACGATTTAGTACGATGTGCTGTATTTATTTTATCATTACTCATTTGAATTGGATTTTTTGTGACGAGGTTGGGAATTTAGGGGGGAAATTCGGTTAGGGAAATCGAGAATCTTCCATTTTTATCCCTAAATTGATTTTGCATGTGATAAATAGAAAGAGTGTGATATTTTGAGGGGGCGATTCTTTTTTAGGGAAAACTCATACTACTAGCCTACTAGGGTTTTGAATTTCTTCATCATAATTTGCCTAAAAATCTACTACTTATATACCTATACTACCAAGTTTATACAGATACTACAATATACTACTATAATATATAAGATAATACTCGAAAATACTCTATGATATATTCTGAAAATCTAGAAGAATAATTCTTTGCAAAAGGTTTTTGAGTGATTGTTTTTGAAGAACATTGATTCAATCTCTCCATTTGTTCTTTGGGTTGCCTTTGTAAGAGGTAATATCCCTATACTACTCTTTTATTTAATTTCAGTTTTCGTATGAGCTTAAATAACTGCATTGTTGTTTAAATATGTGCTTTGAGACTTTATTTCACTAATTTGAATACATTTTTGCCTTAGTTTAGTTGATAATATAGTGTTGATGATGTTTAAGTTGCTATAATGTGACTGAGTTTGTTTTTGAATCATGTTTGAGTTTTTATTTGTTTGTTTTCCTTCTGGAATTTTGGAACTTAAAGATGGGATATAAAGGATTGTGTTTGGAGTTCAGTCCTGTTGTATTAAGTTGTTTGAGGTTCTAGCTTTTTTTATATGGTACTGTTTCATTAGAAATTTAGGTATTTAGTCTCGTTCTTGTTGATTTCTATTCATTATGTTGTGAAGATGATCCTGTCTGTTAATCATGGATTGATTTTGTCTATTAGTTTGCTTGTTTGACATGGTTTTTGGTCCCAAATGTGGCTTTAGGTTGGCTTCATTATAAAAGAGCTTGATTTTTTTTTTTTTTAAATCTATTACGTTTAAGTATTAGAGGATAAATTTGATCCCTTTCCATCATTTGTTGGTCTTGAATCACTCTTAATAGTCTAACATCTTTTGAAAGGGTAACTTAAGGCTTTGAAACCTCCTTGTTAGTTGAATCTTTTTGAAGTCTTAAAGATTACTCCTAAACCTGTGTGTGTTGCCAATATTTACCTAGAAATTACTTAAAAAGGAAAGAAGGAAGGTATTTTCCTAAACTATGGTGTATAAGTCTCAATCTTGTAATAACCTACTTTGTTTTTACTAGTCATTCATCTAGATTTTCATGAAAACTGTTTATGTCTTGGTTTAGAATTTGAAGTGTTAAATAGGCAGACTTCATGTATTCTTGTTGTTGAATAAGTAGAAGAATAAAAAGGGTTTAAACCAAACCTAGAAAGTAAAAAATGGAACCTAGAAGTAGTTCAGTTTCTTGTTCTTTCCCTCTGTGTGCTTGATTCTTAGAGACTTGATCTTTGATTAAGAGTTCTTTTCTGAAACTGTGCTATGACTTGGTTAAGATTTAAACCTTGTTGAGCTTACTATCATGCTAAAACAGAGAACAAAATTTCCTTTTGAAAGACAAATAGGGTGCTTGCTTACTTATACTTGCCTTGCTAGTTGTTTGTAATTTCAGACCCATATATGGACATGCTGTTTTTTACTCTTTCTTGTGTTGTTTAGCATAAGTGTTGATATTTTTTGACCTAGTATAGAATCATGATCTTTTATGACCATAGCTTAGTTTTCTCTGAACTTGTAAGTGTTTCCATGTGAACTCCCTATTGTCTGTGACTTACTGTGACCTTAACTGATCCATATTTACACCTAAGATATACTCATATCTTCCATGATTATTGTGACCTTGTTTAATTTGGTATTAAGTCACTTCTTGCAACCAAATAAGACTCTTGAGTAACTCCTACTCGTTGTCTGGATTTCAGTGTGCAAATTCTGAATGAGTCTCAGCATAGATCTTCATTTAGGGATCCTGTTAATGCTTATGAGACTAGATATTACTAAAATGATTTTAAATGACTATTTGTGATCTTGGCAACTTAAAAATGGGCTAACATTAGAAGCTTAGAGGCTCGAAAAATAGCAACAAACCTGTGATATGACCCTAAGCTTACTTAAATTAACATTGGTTTAGAAGACACAACTTTAGACCTGCTACTTGATTCTATGACACTTTGTTATGACACAAATGAAACTAAAAATGATTCATTTCCATTTACTTAGTTTATGAATAATCTAAAGATGAGCTTTTTTGAAAAAAAAAAAAAAATCATGTAACACCATTTGCTTTGATTGAGGCTAGGCTAGTCACTTGTTTGTTTGCCTGCTTGTCTGGCCTTGTTATTTCTGAACTTTGCTAGGCATATGTAGATAAAAGTGATCTTTCCTAAACTTGTTTGATATATTTTAGACTGTCTGAAGGCCCATCAGGGGCTAGTCAGTACTATTCCAATCAGCCAGGGGGTTCGCAGGCTAGAGCTCCAGGTCATGGTGGTTATTCGGGTTCGTTCGTTTCTATTCAGCGTCCGACACTATCTTTTGCGGGTGTTTTAAGTATGGTGGTATGGGCCATTTCAAGAGAAATTATCCCAGACTTAGACAAGGTGGCTAGGGTTCGCAGTTTCAGGCTCCCCGAGCCCTAGCATTAGGTAGAGAGAGAGGATCTTATAGTGGGAATCGTGCTCAGTCTGGGCGTGGCGGTCACATAACTGGTAGAGGTGGTACCCAGCCTAACAGAGATGGGTTTCAATCTAGTAGAGGTGGTCAACAGCCCAGCTGGGGCGGATCTTAGACAGGGCAGGTTGATCGCAATGGTTCGTAGGCTACTGGCGGACGAGTTCATTGTTATGCCTTTCTTGGCAGGACAGTGGCTGAAGGCTCAAATGTCGTTATTACAGGTAATATCTCAGTCTGTTACCGGATGGCTTCTGTATTTTTTGACCGAGTTCTACATAACGCGTCTACATATTTCTTTATGAGTCTTGATATAGTCTGTTATTTACTTGATGTCCTTATACATGCATCTACTCCAATTGGAGATTCTGTGGCTGTAGCTAGTGTTTTTCGATCTTGTACTGTCACACTTATGGGGTATGGCACCTGGGTTGACTTAGTAATATTAGACATGGTAGATTTTGATGTCATCTTGGGTATGAGTTGGCTAGCTCCTTATCATACAATTCTGGACTGTCATGCCTAGACTTGAGTGGAAGGGTAACCATAGTCCCTCCCCAAAGAAAATAATTTCCTTTATTCATGCAAAGAAGCTAGTGGACATGGGGTGTTTGGCTTATTTGGCACATATTCGTGTTACCAATGTTAAAGGTCCATCTCTCGAGTCAGTTCCTGTGGTACGTGAGTTTGCCGAGGTATTTCCCGCAGACTTGCCAGGCATGCCATCGGATCGTGACATTGATTTTTACATTGACTTAGAGCCAGGGACCCACCCTATTTCTATTCCTCTATATTGGATGGCACTAGCAGAGTTGAGGGAATTAAAAGAACAACTTCAGGACCTTCTTAGTAAGGGTTTCATTTTTCTGAGTGTCTCCCCGTGAGGCGCTCCTGTTCTGTTTGTGAAAAAGAAAGATGGGACTATGCGGATGTGCATTGATTACCGCCAGTTAAATAAAGTCACCATCCGAAATAAATACCCCATCCCTCGTATTGATGATTTGTTTGACCAGCTCCAAGGAGCTTCTGTGTTTTCAAAAATTGACTTGAGGTCGGGGTATCATCAGTTGAAAATTTAGGCAGAGGATATTCCTAAGAATACTTTTCGGACCAGGTATGGGCATTATAAGTTTTTTGTTATGTCTTTCGAGCGTACTAATGCCCCAGCTGCTTTTATGGATTTGATGAATGGCATTTTTAATTGACAACATCCTGGTTTATTCCAAGAGTTGGGAAGATCATGAAAAACACTTGAGGGTTGTTCTTAGGTTGATGAGAGACAGGGAAGTGTATGCTAAGTTCTCTAACTGTGAGTTTTGGCTTGCATCTTTGTCCTTCTTGGGACATGTGGCTTCGAATGAAGGGATTATGGTGGATCCGAAGAAAATTGAGGTAGTGAGGGATTGGGCCAGGCCAACGTCGGTGATGGAGATCCGCATTTTTGTGGGGTTGGCTAGTTACTACCATCGGTTCATGAAGGGGTTCGCCTCTATTGCTTCACATTTGACCCATTTGACTCAGAAAGAGGTACCTTTCCAGTGATCCGACGAATGTGAGGAGAACTTCCAAAAGCACAAAACTTTATTGACTAGCTCCTATTCTATCTTTGCCCGTGGAGGGTAAGGACTTTGTGGTTTATTGTGACGCTTCTCATTCTGGTTTGGGTGCTGTTTTGATGTAGGAAAAGAAGGTGATTGCTTATGCTTCCAGACAGCTGAAGATTCATAAGAAGAACTATCCTACTCATGATTTGGAATTTGCAGTGATGGTATTCGCGTTGAAGATTTGGAGGCACTACCTCTATGGTTCCCGTTGCGAGGTATTTACTGATCATCGCAGTCTTCTTCATGTGTTGATGCAGAGGGATCTAAATCTAGGCAGCAAAGATGGATGGAGTTGCTTAAGGATTACGATATTACTATCTTGTATCATCCTGGCAAGGCAAATGTGGTGGCAGATGCCTTGAGTAGGAAATCAGCTAGTATGGGGAGTTTGGCTCATTTGATTGTGTCAGAGCGTCCGTTGGCCAGGGAGGTCCAAACTCTGGCTAAAAATTTCATGAGGCTTGATGTGTCTGGATCGGGCAGAGTGTTGGCTTGTATTGAGGCGAGATCATCATTTCTAGAGCAGATTAAGGCCAAACAGTTCGAGGATGCGAGTTTGAGCAAGATTCACAATAAAATTTTGCGTGGTGAGGTCAGGGAGGTCGTGATTGATGATGAAGGTGTTTTTTGAGAATCAAGGGGCGTGTTTGTGTTCCCCGTGTCGATGATTTGATTAAGACCATTTTAGCAGAGGCTCACAGTTCTAGATATTCCATTCATCCTAGTACTACCAAGATGTACTGTCACTTGAAGCATCACTACTGGTGGGCTAGGATGAAACATGATATTGTTGAGTTCGATGCACAGTGTTTGAATTGCCAGCAGGTGAAGTACAAGCACCAGAGACCTTGGGGTACAGTTCAGAGAATGCCCATTCTAGAGTGGAAATGAGAAAGGATAGTGATGGACTTTGTGGTTGGTCTTCTGAAGACCTTGGGTAAGTTTGATTCGATTTGGGTCATTATTGATAGATTGACCAAGTCTGCCCATTTCATACTGGTTCAGATTACCCATACGCCCAGAAGTTGGCCCAGATTTATATTCGGGAGATTATTCGTCTACATAGGGTTCCTATTTCCATCATATTAGATAGAGGCACGATGTTTAAATCTCGATTTTGGAAAAATTTACATTTGGAATTGGGTACTAGATGGGACCTTTACAGCTTTCCACCCTCAGATAAATGGTCAGTCTGAGCAGATTATCCAGGTCCTAGAGGATATGATCTGAGCTTGTGTGATTGACATCGGTGACCATTGGGATCAGTTCTTATCATTGGCTGAGTTTGCATATAACAATAGTTATCACTCGAGCATTCATATGGCCCTATTCGAGAATCTTTATGGGAGGCGATGTAGGTCTCCTATTGGATGGTTTGATGCTTTTGAGGTAAGGCCATGGGGTACAGATGTTTTGAGGGAGTCACTGGACAAAGTCAAGGTGATTCAAAAAAAGCTCTTGGCCGCTCAAAGTAGACAAAAGGAGTATGCGGATCGAAAGGTCCGAGATTTAGAGTTCATGGTTAGAGAACAAGTCGTGTTGAAGGTCTCACCCATGAAGGGTGTGATGAGGTTTGGGAAGAAAGGTAAGCTAGTCCCAAATTCATTGGTCCGTTTGAGATTCTCAATCATGTGGGGGATATAGCCTATGAGTTAGCTTTGCCCCCAGGTTTGTCGGGCATTTATCTAGTGTTTCGTGTCTCTATGTTAAAGAGATATCATGATGATGGTTAATTTATCATTCGCTGGATTCTGTCTTATTGGATGAGAATCTATCCTATGAGGAAAAGCCTATTGTGATCCTAGATAGAGAGGTTCGTAAGTTGAGGTTGAAAGAAATAGCGTCAGTAAAGGTTCAGTGGAAGAACTGTCCCGTTGAGGAAGCTGCTTGGTAGACAGAATCAGATACGCGAAAGAATTATCTTCAGCTTTTCACTGGGTCAGGTACTTTCCCCTTGTTCCCTCTCTTTGTCTGTTCGGGGAAGAACGACTGTTTAATTGGTATCTGATGTCATGACCCGCTATGTCATTGTGGGGGGGGGGGGGGGGAGGACTTAGAAAACTAGACCTTCGTTAGGAATTTCGAGGCCGCGAGTGAGTCTGTAGCGTGATTTTATGTGTCTATGCATGGTTTTTTGGATTTGTAGGGCCTTGAATTGCTGTTGGGATTTTTGGGTGGAAATTGGTGCAAAAACCCAAGCTACTGTAAAAATGGACCGCTGCAGTGGGTGTGGGACCGCTGCAGTGAGTGTGGGACCCCAGCAGCGTGTCCGTCGTAGCGGGTAGGGGGTCACCGCCGCGGGGTGGCAGGACTTTAATGAAGTCCGTCATAGCGGGAGGTTTCTCGCTATAGCGAGACCGCTGCAGCGGTCGATGGGAGGCAGAATTCGAGTTTTATATTCTTTATTCCGAACCCATTCCCCACTTAACACCAAAATAGTTTCCAAGAACTGTTATGGCGAAATTCTAAGGCTTGGGCTAAAGTACGCTTGAAAGGTATGTCTCAACCCGTGACTTTGTTAATCCCATCATCATGATAGATTCCATGATTAGTTAAAGGTCCGTTAATAGTGAATGAAAGGGCTAAAACCCTAGTAACTTAAGAAACCCTTGAATAATGAGTGGGTTGTTGAATTTATCGCTATTTAATCCTATAGGATTATAGATTACCACTTCCTAGGATGAGAACTTGTATATTTATGATGGAACTTGTTGAATGAGACCTAGGGCTTCATAAAGATGATAACTTTGGCATAAAAACTACTTGTAAAAGGGTTGGAACGATTAGAAAACCCATGAACGGATAGAATATGATTATGGGGTTGATATTATGGTGAAATAACACTTAATGATCGTTCACCCAATTGAAAAGGGTAGATTGTAGTTGGGTTCTTTTCCCCAATTGTTGTATTGTTGGAGTAGATGATTCAAATACTCATGTAGCGTTATATTTCTAGACTTTGAACGTGCAGAAGCCTTGCGAAAGGGAAAAGCTATTATGGAGTGACTGCTTGTTCCAGTTCGGCTTTGAGGTAGGTTACGGTCTACTTGAGTTAGACTTTGATTAGTTGATTGTAAATGTTACCAACCAGGTATGGGCCTATAATATCTACCAATACATAGTGTTTGTACTGATACTACCTTGCTGCATTCTTTTGAGTGCAGATATTGATCCAGAGACATCTACAAGACCTCATATTTAGTGTGAAGCCAGTTCCTGACAAATTCGAGGGTGAGCTCTTATCCATGCCAGGCCGCCTGTAGATCTTTCTTATTTTAGATGTCCATTTCATTTCAGACATTTATGCTTTTTTTAGACAGCTATTCATTATTTAGACAGTAATGTTTTAGAGTCCTTGTACGATGACTTTCGGATTCTAGGGTTGTAATAGTTAGACTTTCGCAGATTTTATTTATTTATGGCATGACTAGACATTTGGAGATTTTTATATATGTTATATCCTTGAATGTTTTAAAACTGGCTAAGTAATGTGGTAATCGTTTGGATTGTTGGATAAGTAGATGGTTCGCCCACTAAGGGATTCGCGTGGGTGCCACTCACGGCTGTTTAGGTCGTGACATCATTGAACCTGTATTTTCAAATATCACCACTTGGAAGATGTGGATCATACAGTTTCAATATCAAATTCAGGCTATCGCAATCTTGATTGAGAACTTCTTTCTTGCCATCCCTTTTGTCATCTGAAACTAAGGAAACATGTTATCAAGATCAGATTCCTTTGTCATAAACTCTGCCTGTATATCTTCATGATCAACTTCCTCATATTATTTTTTTCAAAATTTCACCATCCCCTATTTCTCCCAAGCGAACACATAAGTATACGTGGTCGTACAAGTAATATAATAATTTTAGAAATCCGATGTCGAGCCTGTCACACCCCATTCTTGGTGAGGCGTGACTGGCAACCGGCACCTTGCGGGACCGAGCGAACCAAGCTGTAACTCACATCGTCTATGTCTCAAATAGCAAAATAAGGTCAAAGAGGCCAACTATGAACCTAATATCATGCATATGTACCTATATAATGGACCCACGATGCCGACATATCAACTGACAAAAATAAAACTAGCTGTACACAAGAAACTGTCTGCAAAGCCTCTATGAACATGACTGAAGTATGTAAGTCGGGACAGGGCCCCCGACATACCCATAACACAAAAACACATGTACAATCCCAGACTCGGCAATACTCTAGAAATAAGTGGAGCTCACCAATCAAAACTGGTACCTGGAAGCAGCCTACTACGGAAAGTCCTCGTCTCGTCTGTCTATACCTGTGGGCATGAGCACAGCATCCCCAAACAAAAGAACGTTAGTACGAATATTGTACTGAGTATGTAAGGCGAAAAATGTAACATAATAAGCATGTACTGTAATGAAGAAAGATAAGAATCAACCTGGCACTCCTGAGTTACCGATGTAAATCTAGCATACGTATATACATATATACCTCTTCATATTTTTGCAATCTCCACTAGGTCTTTATACCCTACCAAGGCTCTGGTTAATTATTACTAAAACATTATCCGAACATATGTTGCGGCGTGCAACCCATTCCATATATAATACATGTCTCCTGATACCCTCGTATGCTTAACTATATATGTGTACAACACTGTGGTTCTGATCTACTTATCATCCTAGTTCTAACTACCCAACTGATCGGTGCTCATATCTGTACCCTTCGTACAATCCTTGTAGTCATGAAGGAAATCTGAAACTCATAAGCTACACTGATTGACTGAATGCATCTATATGTCTGATTATCTGAACATATTTGTACATTTCTGCTCATTGAAATTGCCTCTGAGGGCGTATGACATGTATAGGTCATAGTGCCGAGGAACATACGGCCCGATCCATGTCCCATATAATAGTGCCGAGGATCATACGGCCCGATCCAGTGATATGCATTGCAAGTTCTTCGGTACGTGTAGCCCGATCCAGTGCAATGCAAGTGCTACGGTACGTGTAGCCCGATCCAGTGCTATGCAAATGCAAGTGGTACGGTACGTGTAGCCCGATCCAGTGCTATGCAAATGCAAGTGCTACGGTACGTGTAGCCCGATCCAGTGCTATGCAAATGCAAGTGCTACGGTACGTATAGCCCGATCCAGTGCTATACATGTGTGGCGGTACCTGCCACCCGATCCAAATGTGAATGCAAGTGTTGCGGAGCATGTAGCCCGATCCAAATATCCTTTATAAACCCTTTATATTCTTTTAGTGCTCATTCTTTATCTATTAGCTTCTATCGAACCAAGCTGTAACTCACTCGTCAATACTGCGGAAAATCCTCGTCTCGTCTGTCTATACCTGCGGGCATGAGCGCAGCGTCCCCAAACAAAAAGACATCAGTACGAATATTGTACTAAGTATGTAAGGCGGAAAATGTAACATAATAAGCATGTACTGTAATGAAGAAAGATAAGAATCAACCTGGCACTCCCGAGCTATCGATGTAAATCTAGCATACGTATATACATATATACCTCTTCTTATTTTTGCAATCTCCACTAGGTCTTTATACCCTACCAAGGCTCTGGTTAACTTATTACCAAAACATTATCTGAACATATGTTGCGGCGTGCAACCCGTTCGATATATAATACATGTCTCCTGATACCCTCGTATGCTTAACTATATCTGTGTGCAACACTGTGGTTCTGATCTACTTATCATCCTAGTACTAACTACCCAATTGATCGGTGCTCATATATGTATCCTTCGTACAATCTTTATAGTCATGAAGGAAATCTGAAACTCATAAGCTACACTGACTGACTGAATGCATCTATATGTCTGATTATCTGAACATATATGTACATTTCTGCTCATTAAAATTGCCTATGGGGGCGTATGACATGTATAGGTCATAGTGCCGAGGAACGTACGGCCCGATCTATGTCCCATATACTAGTGCCGAGGAATGTACGGTCCGATCCAGTGATACGCAATGCAAGTGCTACGGTACGTGTAGCCCGATCCAGTGCAATGCAAGTGCTATGGTACGTGTAGCCCGATTCAGTGCTATGCAAATGCAAGTGCTACGGTACGTGTAGCCCGATCCAGTGCTATGCAAATGCAAGTGCTACGGTACGTGTAGCCTGATCCAGTGCTATGCAAATGCAAGTGCTACGGTACGTGTAGCCCGATCCAGTGCTATGCATGTGTGGTGGTACGTGCCACCCGATCCAAATGTGAATGCAAGTCTTTGCAGAACGTGCAGCCCGATCCAAATATCCTTTATAACCCCTTTATATTCTTTTAGTTCTCATTCTTTATCTACTAGCTTCTATGTGCTTCTCATGGTCATCACTTATCCATCAACGCCTATATAGCCATACAAAACTCATAAGCACGTTTTCGGGCCATTAAGACTTCTTCCCGCTTAACTAAACCTAACCCAATCCTGAGATACATCATAATCCTCTCTTCTAGCATCAAATACCTCATTAGGAATCCTTCATTAGCACTCTATTCATGTCTTACAAAATATTCCTTGGTAACACATTTCTAAATTCATCGGATTGACGTAAAGTCGCTATACATCCGATTTCCATTATGAAGCTAACGTTATTGGCACATCTCACCTTGAAGGAACAATAATCATAAGTTGAGATAAAAAATAATGAATAGAGTCAGTAATCAAGTGACAAGCTCAATAGTAGCATGAAAACATGGTGGGCTTTAAACTTTGGCCTTTCTAGAATTGAAATCATTGTCACTACCATAATCATCATCACTGTCATAATCATCATTACTTTCATAATCATCATTAATAGCATGTCTCTCTTTGGATGATCACTAACATAAGATGAGGCCACTTATCATGAATGCAATCAAGAATTTCCTAGCACGCCCAATCATGTCATGGAAACATCTGGGACTTGGACTTTGGAAATCTCTGGAATTGGAGTCATCATAAGAATTCTGAGAATTATAGACTTCTGGCATTTCTATGAGTAAGAATCTTATGGATATCATATAGGGAATCATAACATAGGAATCATGCCGTTTGAAAGAAAGGTTTAACCTTAACATACTTGGAATCTTGCTTCTTGACTTTCCAACTTATCTCCTGACTCGCAATCTACATATAAAACCATTCATACTATCATTAGGCTTAGTGTCACACACTTGTCTTAAGCCTTTAACATAAAATCCCTTTAGAATCTGCCGGGCAGCATCTCCCCTGTTTATGTGCCTAGCCCGAAATCATAATATCAACAACCAACAACACAATAACAATATCAACATCAACAACAACATTATCAACACTAATATACTCCATAAAACATCCCCCACTATGTTTTCCAAATTCCTCAACTAACCAACTTGTAACACGACTATTTAATTACTCTATCTTTGTACGTAAACCGAAATAAACATCAAAAGGGAAAGATTCATACCTTATTCTTACTAGGACAACAAAATCTTCAATATTAGTGTTGAATCCGAACCAACTCCATCGCAAAACAATACTATAAGCGCGACTACACGTTAGCCGAGCCTCGATTAATACTCCGCCACTTTAATCCATTTACAAAATGATCCCTCAATGTTCTCTAGAATCTCTCAAGTGTTTTTGGGGAAAAGAAATGGAGAAAAATGAGGTTTAGGATCAGATTTTGCCCTTATATAGGGGGTCAAATTCGGGTTGGGTCACTGTAGCAGTTTACTGTAGCAGCCTGGTCACTATAGCAGTATTTCTGCTCTGTCAGCCTAACTTGTAACGTCCATAATTCTCTACTCCGATGTCGTATCGACGAGCGGGTTTGTTGCATTGAAAAATAGACTCAACGAAATTCATTTTAGGCTTTTACTTTGCTTCAAAAATCGTCATCTACTAAAAGATATTCTTTCTCCAAGTTGGGCCAAAATTTCCCCTCATATTTTCTTCCAAGTACCAACAAATTTAATATTTCCTTGATTCACTTGCCCTTCAATCCTTCCATAGCTTACTATACGAACTTAAACCCTTATAATCATAAGGTAAACACATAAAAGCTCATATACCTCCTGAAAGGTAGCTCGAATCTCAACATACGAAACTACTGGGTGTAACAGAGCCCACGGGACTTATGATTAACCGTCAGCTAAATTAAACTAATGCTAATTATCTAAACAAGAAATAAAATTAAAAGATATAATAATCAAGTATCTAAATGTAACAGAACACAAATAATGAATTTCAATTGAGAAAGAGCGAATTTTTATGTTATTGATCAGATGAAATCATTCTAGGGCTATGGCTACTAACAATTCAGTTGAGTCCTCCAATAGTTACACCTATTGATTTGCCTGAGTTACTAATTGCAGGTTGATATTACTTATGAGCATCATACCGATAACTCTAAGGCTATTCAAACTACTCCAACACCTATATTTCTATGGTCGTCAAAAATAGTCGAATAGGTTTAAATCTCAGTATTCAACTAAGCGAGGCTAAAGGGTATATTTCTATCCTCATTTTCACGACCCGACTAGGGGCCATGACGGGTACCCAGAGCTAACTACCGAGCACCGCTCATTTTACTATTCATCATACTTATCCTGCATTCAGTTATTATTCTCATACTTCTAATCATAGGAAACCATTAACATTTTCAAGAACACATCTAATTGCATATACATAATCCCTTCGGCTATCAAAATATATATATATATATATATATATATATATATATATATATATATATATATATATATATATATATATATATATATATATATTACCCACACATACGTATCTACGAGCCTCTACTAAAGTACTAGACATAAGGACGGGACAGGACCCTATCGTGCCCAAGTATGTACACAAAATAATAAATCAAATAGCACCTCCGAAATAATGGAGTGCTCTCGTGACTCTGTTGATCAGCTCCTATGAGTCTGGGTCGCCTCCCTGTCTACCTGTGGGCATGAACACAACGTCCAAAAAGAAAGGACGTCAGTACGAACATTGTACTGAGTATGTAAGTCATGAATAAAATTAGCATAATAAAGAAAACGTGAAACATAAGGTGAAGATATAACCTTCTTAGCCATTAATAGTAAATGCATTTTATACATATCACATATATCAACATATCACATATACCCTCGTCATTAACCTGCGTCTGGGTAACCATCATACGCTGGCCACTAGTGGTGTCATGTCCGGCCCTCTAGGCATGGTGTAATCATATGCAGCCCGCCTTTGCGGTGACATGTCTGGCCATCTAGGCGCGGTGGAAGGCAGCCCGCCTTCACGGTGACATGTCCAGCCATCTAGGCACGGTGAAATCGTATCATCATATACTCATCATAAACTTATCATCATCATACATTTGTCATAAAACATGCATTAAAAATTAAAGATAGTCTATAGCTATATCGGGGTGACATAAGGTCGAGAACCCCCGATTACATTATGGAGTGATCATATTCATCATACCTCACCTTGAAGGAACTAACATTGTAAGGTGGGTGTAACACAATGAACAACATCAAGGGGTCGTAATTAGGGTCATTAGCCTCGTAGAAACATCATATCATAGCTTTAGAATTCTTTAGACTTAAACTCATCATCATCATTATCATACTCATGACATATCTCTCATCTTTATCTCGTAGGAAGCTCTTTATAAACATTGATTCATAGTTTTCAGAATGTAAGAAAGTCATGGAAAGATAGGGAAAATCATATCATGAGAATCATGCCTTAGAAGGAAGGGGCTAGCCTTACATACCTGTTCGTTTAGCTACTCTATCACTTGAACGTTCTCCTCCAATATTCACGTTTCTACCTTCAAGAGAGTTCATACTAACATTAGATAATCGATAGCTTATACATACTTGATTAAAGCTAGAGAAAATTGGGTAGCATTTCCTTTGTTTATACATCTTTCTCCATATCATATATCAGCTCCCAAACGTCAATAATAACATTCATAATATCATAAGCAACAATCTTCATTCACCTACGTTATCCGGATTTCCCAATTTTACTTCAAATTATCCATAACCATGGTCATAGTACAACACTACATTCGTTCTTATATAATGCTTATTCCATGTTATTAGTGTCATTTATAACATAATTATAATCACAACATATCAAGAATCATGATTCATTCCAAGCTACTACTCAACAATGTCGCTATTCTCATATTCATGACCCATCTTCCACCTCCTTTCATAATCTAAGTCTTTCAACCTCTCAATACTTTAAACAACATGGAATGATAATAAAACTTACCTTTGATAGTATGAGAATGAGCTTTGGGTGGAAACTCTTCACTTGAGCAGAACCCTAGTTCCACTTCCAATGAGATTTCTTGTCTTGGATGAACCCTAGTGAGTTTCTTGCACTTGATTCTCTTGGTTTGATGAAGTTGATCATTAGTTTCTCTTGGATTCTTGTAAGAGAAGTGCAGAGAGGTTTCTAGAGAATTCTTGAGGTGTGGAGTGAAAAATGAAGTGAAATAAATGAGGTTGGGGTCCCTTATAATAACTTAAAAATCTGTCCCGACTCGGTTATATAGACACACATACGATCCATATAATTTATATGGACCGTATGTGTGACCGTTGTTACACCCCGTAGTTCTGCATGTTGAGATTTTTTTTAGGTGTTAGATATTCAGTTGTAGACATCGGAGTTATTGTCAAGAAGATGCCAGATCATAGGTGCTCGTTTTATAATTTTAAAAGTTCGAGTTCACGTAACAGGTTATAGAAGGATTGAAAAATGAGTGAACTAAGGAGACTAAGCTTCCGAGGCTTTGAAGGAAAGTTGGGCAAGGTTTGGTACAGAAATTTTGATCTAACTGGGAGAAAGAATATCTCTAAGTATATTAAGAGTTTTGAAGTGAAACAAAAGCCTAAAGTGAAGTTCGAGAAGTCTAGTTTTCAACGTGACAAGCCGCTCCCCAATAGGACATCGGGGTAAGGAGATATGGATGTTACAAGTCATGCTGGCAGGCCAGGAAAATGGTTTGCGCGAACGCGCCAGGGAGTGGCGCGAACGCGCAGAAGGCTAAGGGTCAACGAGGCGCGAACGCGCCACCACGAGGCGTGAACGCACTGAGCAATTTTGAGGCCCGGGTTAGGGATGAAGGTTATACTATAAGAGTGTAATAATAATATACATATGACGGTTGGAGACCATATGGTGTAAATCAGTTAGCACGTTGATGGATTAAAGCCCTCGTTACCGTAAGCTAAGTAGGGCCCACATGATGGGGTTTTATAAAGGACATATGAAGAGATATATGAGTAGTACATGGAAAGTTGAGCAAGTCCTAAGAAGGACCCTTAAGCCAAATATGGGCATAAGCCCTCCAAAAGGACAATTTAAGGAAATATTTTCGGATGATATGACTTGGAGGGGCCAAAAAGCCCTCATAAGTTTGAAATTTGGAAAAACACAAAGAATAAAAGTTGTAGATGATTGAAAGAGCTTTCCAATCATATGTTGTGGCACCTCACACGATATCCGGATCAAGAGTTATGACCTTTTTACTGAACGAACGCGCAGGCAGAAAAGTTAAGCCTGCGCGAACGCGCCCAAAGGTGGCGCGATCGCGCTGAACGATTTTAGAGGCGGTGCAGGTAGATTCTGGAGCATTATTTAAAGGGTCTAACCCCTCATTTCCTTCACCAAACACCCCAAAAACTCTCCAAAATTCTGGAGAGTTCTCCCCAACTCCCCAAGCCAAATTTTAGCCCAAACCAGGTATAATTCCCAAATTCCGATCCAGACGGCGTACAGTTGCAACTACAAAATTGTGTAGTGACATGTTGTGGCTTAAGATCAAGGTGGAGGAGTGAAGATATAGCCATAATATTGGGAGTAAGGTATGAATCTTTTATTATTAATGTTAATTTTGGTTTATTTACGGAGATAGAACTGTTAAATAGCCGTATAGTGGTTGATTGGTGGAAATATGGGATGAACCCCATATGAGAGTATTATGGAGTATTTTGATATTGGGAATATTATGATTGATGTTGGTATTGTTGTTGTTGTTGTTGTTGGTTGTTGAATTATGAATTCGGGTTAGGCATATAAACAGGGGAGGTGCTGCCCGAATTTCGGCAGATTTTAAGGAGGTCTAATTTGAAGGTCTAGGATACGTATATAACAGTGACCCTAACCATAGTATGAATGGTCTTATAGGTAGATTGCGAAACCGGAAATAGGCGGAAAAGCCGCAACGTGAATTTCAGGTATGTTAAGGCTCGTCCCTTTCTTTCAAAGGCATGATTCCTATGGTATGATTCCACAAGTGTTTCCATAACTTCCTTGATTTAAAAAGCTAGAAGTTTATGACTCTTAAAGCTTCTTATGATGCTAAAAATGAGAATGTTTTAAAGAGGGTTACGTGAGGACAATTTTATGCTTAAAGGTCTCAAATATGATTTCAACGATGACGTGAAGATGTCAAGCTATGTCATGATTTACTCGAATTATTTCATTGTGTTGATATCACCTTATAAATTATTCCTTCAATGTGGGATAGAGCGATAGTTTTTATTTGAACTCTTATGCATGCCATGAGTATAGTATATATATATGGCTATTTTGTGACAATACAAAGAGCTCTATTATTTCATTTTGATTATGCACTGCACTCATTTTCATTCTTCATGTATATATATAAGTCACAGTTGACAGGGGGTGACGCTGTGACCTTTGTTGTGTATTACAAGGCCCAGTTGACAGGGGGTGATGCTGTGGCCTTGGTTGTGATGTGTATATATATGGCACAGTTGACAGGGGGTGTGCTGTGGCCATTGTTGTGATGTGTATATATATGGAACAGTTGACAGGGGGTGTGTTGTGGCCTTTGTTGTGATGTGTATATATGGCACAATTGACAGGGGGTGTGCTGTGGCCTTTTTTGGGATGTACATATATATATAAGGCACAATTGACAGAGGGTGACGCTGTGGCCTATGTGGTGATGTTTTAATTTATCTTTGCACATTCATTAAAATGTTTTAGATGTCTTCCATGATTTTATGTACATATTGATTTAAAAAGGGTAAAGTTGCATTTATGGTATCCGCCTTAAGAGGCAATCAAATGTACGGGTCATCTTTATCCCCTGTTATGTTCTATTCTTCTTACTATGATGTTATTCATGCCTTACATACTCAGTACACTATTCGTACTGACCCCCTTTCTTCGGGGGCTGTGTTTCATGCCACGCAGGTGTATACAGATGAGTAGAAGACGTTGGCTATAAGATGTTTCCAGGCTATCAGCTGGATTGGTGAGCTCCATCTCAGTTCGGAGTGTTGCCGAGTCAGAGTACTTATATTATGGTATCTCGTGTATGTTAGAGACTTTTGCAGACAGTGTCCTGTGGATAGGGCGTCGAGGAGTCGACAGTTGTGTAAAGCGACCATATAGGTCGATGTGTCTTTATGCTTTGTTTCCTTTGTAAAGATTTTATTTATGACTGATGGTTTTCTTTGAATTAACGATAAAGGAGAAGTTGTGACTCCTGGATGGAATAGTTGTATGGCACTCAGCTGAGTAGGGTTTTGGGTGCCAATCGCGGCCCTCCGATTTGGGTCGTGACAACCGTATCTTTGGTCCAGTGAAGGCTCCAGTTCTGGGCAGTTTATACGGCCTACTATATGGCCAGTATCTTTTATACGGTCCGTATAGTGGACCGTACAATGCTCGCTTTTTTTTCGAAACTTGTTCCCGTCGACTCGTTTAATCTCCAATCCTTATGGAACCTTATTAACACTTTATTATCAATCTAAGGGATGTTATAACTCTTATTTAAGGCATCATCAAGACATCATTAACTTAGTACCTTGTAAATCCTTTCCGATACACAACGTATACCTCGCCTTTCTTGACGAACTTTCTTTTCTTGCGTCAAACGTCTTTGAAATCTCAATTAGGACCATTAAATACCACCTCTTACTTATAGAAACATCGTATACTTCGTGCCTTTCGTTAGTCTATTCACTGCGCAACAACATGAAATTTTTCCGAGGTGTAACACTTATTACCGAAGTTCCCTATCTAGAGGTTCACGAACATATCCAATTTATTTCTTATTACTCTCTTAGTTCCCCTTTTCAAGTTTAATTAACGAGCCATAAATGGCGTTTAACTATTTCATCAAATAATCAAAAAATTAAGCCCAAGAATAAATAAATAACCGAATGATGGAAAATTAATAGATATAAGTGATAATCAAATGGAAACTTCCATGCTAGTACCAAAACCATAGAACTGTGAAGTTTACCTCCACATAGACATGGAAGAAAAATGACAAATCATCCAAAGAAAAATGTAAAAATAAATAGTATGGAGAAGAAAAGGTAAAACCCAACAACTCCGATCTCTACGACGGCTTCTAGGTTTTCTTAGGTCAAAAGTTCTGAACTCCCCTCTCAAATGGAGTTTACAATATATTTATATAGTGTACAAAAGAATCCGTACCAAACTACCATTAAAAATACAAAACAGAAATTTCAGCACAAAAGTAGACTGGCGAGACGCAGGCTTCGAGGGGCAGCCTATTGTGGTTGGCTAACATTCCAGTGAACAATTGTAATGACTTGCTCAGTCATTTTTGAGATTTTTACCATATTCTCCCCCAAAATACCGTTCCTGTAATTTAATTAAGGTATTTATGACTTGTGGAGATGAGTGACGTGGTTCCCAAGGAAATCGGGCATGTTTTGGCTTGGTTTTAGTGAAAACAGAGTTTTCTAAGTTAAGAAAATGGAGATAGTTGACCTAAGTCAGCAGGGGGGTTAAATGTGTCAGCTTGGGAGTTTTGTCAATTCCATTAGGTCTGGAATATGAATTTTGACTTAATCGAGCCTTTGGTTCAGGTCCTGATGCGTTTGGGTGTGATTTGGGTTTTTGATTGAAAAGTTAGGATTTTGATGTTTTGGTGTAACGGCCCTCCCGATCGTTATAGAAAATCTCGAATCACCCTACCAAATAGAATCCTTCTAAAGGTAGAGCGAGTTGATAGAATCTCAAATGTAAAAGTCTAAGAACTGAAAACTTATCTTGTTTGTGATTATTGTTTGGTGGTGATGAGTCCATTGGGGGGGGGGGGGGGGCGACTTAGGAAACTAGAACTCCGTTGGGCATTCTGAGGCCACGGGTGAGTCTGTATAATGTTTTTACATTAATGTGCATGTTTTGTTTGTGTTTGTGAAGCCTCGGATGAAGTGTAGTCTGGTAGAGTGAAAAACTGTTGCAATTAGCGAGCTTACTGGCTCAGCGGCACCGATGCGGCGTAAAAATATCCCGCTGCAGCGGGGCTACTATAGCGGCGAACCTCTTGCCGCCGCGGGCATATGGGAATTGGGGTGTCCGCCATCGCTATAGCGGGATAGTGCTCGCCACCGCGGAGGTGATCTTTTAGTTTAGGTCCGCAAAATAGCGGGACCATGCCCGCTATAGCGAGACCGCAGCAGCGACCAAATGTCCACCGCAGCGGTCGACGGGTACAAAATCTCAATTTTTAAGCACTGAGTTCCAAATTCTTTATTCATAAAACTCCAAAAAAGTTCCCAAGAGCACCTAGGAAAATATTCTAAGGCTAGGGCAAGAATATTCTTGAGAGGTACGTCTCAACCATTCCTTCTTTCATTACGCTTTCATCTCTAAGATTATCATCATTCTAATGGGTCTACAATGGTGAAT
>NC_081343.1:738890-810841 GCF_029784015.1 Lycium ferocissimum | reverse complement strand
ACTCTTGTTATTGATCCTTGATTCACTTAGTTTTCTTGTGGATGAAATGTTTAGAAATTTCTAGAGGTGTGGAGAGGTTGAAGTCGTGAATGGGAATGAAATAAATGAAGTGGGCTCACATTTAAATACTTGAAATCGGTTCGGTAGATGGGACTTCCACGGACGCCTTCACGGTCCGTGGAACCCTTTGTTGGTCGTGGGAACGGTCGTGGTTCATGACCAGCCAGCCACTCTTCTCGCCGTCGTTCCACGGACACATCCACGGGCCGTGGAACATGGTGCTGTCCGTGGAAAATGGCCGTGGAACTCACAGTTCCACCGGAATGGTTCCCGTCGTTTCGTTTGATCCCCAATCCTTATGGAACCTTCTTAGCACTTGTATAAATCACTTCATTATCGATCTAAGGGACGTCATAACTCTTCTCCACAGCATCCTTAAGGTATCACTAACCCCATACTCATGGTTTTCATCCAACACACTAACTTATAACTCGATTTCCTTAACAACTTTCTTACCTTAACTCGGATGCCTCTGGAAGTCTCAGTTAGGACCATCACATTCTATTTCCGACTCATCCAAACCTCATATTCATCATGCCCTTCGTTAGCTCATTCACTTGTACGCTAAGGGGAAATTTTCGAGCTGTAACATACCTGATTTTGACAAAATCTTTGAAATTGAATGTGATGCTAGTAAAGTAGGTATTGGTGCCATTTTAATGCAAGACCAAAAACCCATTGCCTATTTTAGTGAAAAGCTTAAGGGTGCGACGTTGAACTACTCCACCTATGATCTTGAATTGTGTGCTTTAATTAGAGCTTTGGGTAATTGGCAACATTACTTGTGGCCTAAAGAGTTTGTGATTAGGACCGACCATGAGTCCTTAAAACATCTTAAGGCCCCAGGAAAGTTGAACAAAAGGCATGCTAAATGGGTTGAATTCCTTGAAACCTTCCCTTATGTAATCTAATACAAAAAGGGAAAGGAGAATGTAGTGGCGGATGCCCTATCAAGGAAACATGTTTTGATTAATACCTTGTCGTCCAAATTGATGGGTTTTGAAAGCTTGAAAATATTTTATCCCGAGGACCCCGTCTTTGCCAAAATCATTCTAGATTGCGAAGAGTGGGAAAGGGAGAGGTGGATAAGGCTTAGGTCTTCTACTCCCTATTCTAGGTTTGATGGTTTCTTGTTAAAAAACAAGCGTTTGTGTGTGCCCATGAGCTCTTGGAGGGAATTATTTGTGAGGGAGGCACACAAATGGGGGATTGATGGGACATTTTGGGATTGATAAGACTTTGGGGATTCTTGAGGAGCAATTTTATTGGCCTCATATGCGGAGGGATGTGGCTAAGATTTGTGGCCAATGCATTGAGTGTCGTAGCGCCAAGTCTAGACTCCTTCCCCATGGTTTGCATACCCCTCTTCCCACCCCTCAACAACCTTGGGTTGATATTTTGATGGATTTTGTATTGGGTTTGCCTAGAACCAAAAGGGGTAAAGATAGCATCTTTGTTGTGGTTGATCAATTTTTTAAAATGGCTCATTTCATTGCTTGTCATAAAGTTGATGCTCCTCATGTTGCATCTTTGTTTATTGAACATGTGGTAAAGTTGCATGGTATTCCCAAAACCATTGTGAGCGATAGGGATCCCAAATTCCTTAGCCACTTTTGAAAAGAATTGTGGGGATGACTTGGTACTAAATTGTTGTTTTCTACCTCTTGTCACCCACAAACCGATGGCCAAACCGCAGTTGTCAATAGGACCTTGTGTTCTATGCTTAGGGCCATGGTTAAAGGGAAACTAGCATGTTGGGAAGATCAATTGCCTTTGGTTGAATTTGCTTACAATAGAGTCATTCATAGCACTATTGGCATGTCACCTTTTGAAGTAGTTTATGATTTTAACCCCCTAACCCCTTTAGATCTAACCCCTTTGTCTCAAGATATTGTGTTGAGTTTAGATGGTAACAAACGAGCCGAGGCCATGAAGAAGTTGCATGAGAAGGTGAGGCTTCACCTTGAGAAAAGAATCAAGAAACGGACGAGAGAAAACAAGGGCCCCAAACGAGTTGTTCTTGAACCGGGTGATTGGGTTTGGGTACATTTCCGGAAAGAGAGGTTTCCCAACAAAAGAAAGACCAAGTTGATACCTAGAGGAGATGGTCCATTTGAAGTACTTGAACGACTCAATGATAATGCATACAAAATTGATCTTCCACTTATTTGAAGGACAAATTCTCTTCGAGATGAGGGAGAATGATACAATTCGAGTGGCATCAAGACCTTTTACAAGGAGCCAAGCAAGGGAACTTCAAGGTATGCAAGCATTGTTCATGAGAATGGACATACTTGAATACACTCTAGCACCTTCCCGGGAATTTCAAGTGTTCATGATAGCATGAGAGGATGGTTTGGAGAAGAGGGTTGAAGATGGTCATGCTTGCAATGTGGCTATTACTTGAAGATTTGCAAATTCAAGCTTTGTTCCCAAAAGAAGACATCCACACAAGGCCCTTACTTCATTAAGGGTAAAAGTGTAATAATGTAGTTGTCTTCTTTTGAGCTTTAGTATAAATAGTAGTTTCTTTCATTTGAAAGACTTAGACTATTTTGAATATTGATATTTGTTATTATAAAACTCTTGAGAATTGAGAGCTTGTGAAACCTTTGATTGAGTAATTATTGAGACGATTGGTTATTAGGGAATTCCAAATCCCTCTTGGTCATCGTAGGAATTTGGTGTTTCTTTTGTTCTTGATTTAAAGGTCTTATTTTTTATAACTTTGGTTGCTAAATTAGGTCTTAAGTTGTGTCAAATTATCTATCCTTTTCTTTTCTTGCATTTTAATTCTATTTTCATTTTAATCTTGCATCATTTCCGGAGGAAGAACTGGGAGTTCATCTGGAAATACATTCGGAAATTCATTCACTACTGGAACGGATTTGAAAGTTGGTGACTTTGCTTCGGTTTCATGAACTCGAACTAAGTGATAAATGTAACCTTTTGCTATCATCTTCCTTGCCTTAAGGTAGGAAATAAACCTACATCTCGGAGATCTTTGTGTTACCTTTCCATTCAAGCACGGGCTCTCTGAATTGAAATCGAACTACTTTCATTCGGCAATCAACATTAGCATAACATGAGGCCAACCAATCCATACCCATAATCACATCGAAATCTAGCATTTCCGGCTCAACTAAATCAACTTTAATGCGGCGGTCGAGATATCACAATTACACAATTTTTGTACACTTGTCTAGCTATCACGGGGTCACCTGGCCGGATAGATACCTCGAAAGGTTTAATTGGCTCGGGTTTCACCCAATACGGCCAGTAACATACGAGGTAATATAAAGATAAGGTAGAACCTGGATCTATCAATGCATATACGTCATGAGAAAATACGGATAATATACCTGTAACCATATCCGGGGAGGACTCAAGATCCTGTCATCCGGCTAAAGCAAACATACGGGGCTGGATACCACCTAAACTAGACGCTTCCCCTCTGCCTCTACCTTGGCCTCCGGAATGCGGGAGTACGCAATTCGGGCGCACCTAAGAAGAACCGGCCCGCTGTTATCGTGGGTGAACCCCAACTCTATCACTTATCGATGGGTAATCTCGCATCATTTGCCCAACCTCACCACAGGCATAGCTAGCATCTGAACCTCGGTGACCTTTGTCCGGAATGTAATCTACCGCACTAGTTACATCGCGGTGCGGGGTCTCTCCCGGCTATAATCCCCGTAGACTCCGGGAACCGAAGCTCGAGCTGCGACCTTGATGTCAAATGAATGGAGTGGTCAAATATCCTCCCTGCAAATCATGGAGGTGCACTATTCACCGACTGGCCTGAGTGTCTAGGATATGACTGCCTCGATCCCCCTCTATAGTCGCTACCTGCACCTATAGATCTGGCCGCCTTACTTTGCCCTCTATCAATATCACGCTCACCTCTTTGTGGATATTGTTGCTCTTCTAAGTTCTGGGCATGGGCCTGAATATGAGAGATATCTATCCCTTCTTGCAACGAAGCTGTCAAGCAATCCTTGAATAAATGTGGCCCTAAGCCTCTCACAAACCTATGCACTCTATCTCCCATGTCGGCCACCATAGTCGGAGCATATCTAGCCAATGAGTTAAACTGAAGGCTATACTCTTGGGCACCCATATTTTCTTGTTTTAGATTTAAGAATCTATTCGCGGAGCTCGACGGACCTCGGGTGGCAAATAGTGGCGGATGAAGGCATCTACAAATTCTTGCCAAACTGGAGGAGGTGAATTCTCTTTTCTTGAAGATATCCAATTATTATACCAAAGTACCGCCACATCTCGGAGTCTATAAGATGCTAACTCTACAGATTCAGTTTTGGAAGCATGAATAATCTCAATGTTCTCAACATTTCATCAATAAAACCTTATGGGTCTTCATCCAGCATTGACCCGAACAACTCCGGAGGATTCAAACTCACTAAATCACGGGCTCTAGTACTGACTGCCCTGTCACTTAGACCCGAACCCTGCCGTTGTGCCTGGGCGGCAACTAACTGTGTCAATAAATGAATAGCTTCAGTCATTTATTGACCCTGAGCAGCCGGTGGAGGAACTATAGGCATAGAAGCTGAAATCGAAGCCCCCTCTTGTTCCTCTAAATTAGGCAGAGTGGGAGAAGTACTAGATGGAGCCTCACTATATGATTCACCCTCTTCTACATTAGTTGGCGGCTCCCTTTCTACCCACTTTTCTACCGTAGTCTTGCCCCTTAAGGCGGTAGCTTTCTCTTTAGCGGCATCTACGAAATCATAACACACTATTAGGGAGGAGAAAATCTTATAACACAGCTCTATCGCACGATTTCATAAGAAGAAGAATGGTCATTTTTCCTAAATGCCTTGTAGCCTCATGTTTATTAGTGTGGCACGCAACACACCAAAAACAAAACTCTACTAGACACGGCTCGTAGACACTTCCTAGACCGAGTCACAAAGTGATACCACTTTTGTCACGACGACTAGGGCCATGACGGGTACCGGAGCTAACCACCGAGCATCACTCATTCTATTACTCATCGTACTCATCCTGCGTTCATTCATTATTCTCATGCTCATAATCATAGGAAAACCATTTTCATTTTGAACATATTTACCTTTATATACAAAAGCCCTTAGGCTATCAAAATGATATACATATAATAAGGACATCGTGAGACCATACTACCCACACATACGTATCTACGAGCCTCTACTAGAGTACTAGACATATGGACGGGACAGGATCCTGTCGTGCCCAAAATATATGTACACAAAATAGTAAATCAATGGTACCTCTGGAACAATGGAGTGCTCTCAAAGTCTGCTGATAACTCCAACGAATCTGGAGCACCTCCCTGTCTACCTGTGGGCATGAACAAAGCGTCCAAAGAAAAAGGACGTCAGTACGAGCATTGTACTGAGTATGTAAGGCATAAACAACAATAAAACATCAATGAAATAAGGAGACATCAAGTGAAGGACAATATGTAATTGACTATCAGTTTTGATAGAAATAAAGCATGCTAATTCACTTCATAAACATCATCATATCATGTATGCATATCTATATAAGCTGCCCGACCATATAGGTACGGTGTGATCGTCATTAGCCCGCGTCCAGGCATCCCGCGTCCGGGGTAACCATCTCATGCCGCCCACTAGTGGTGTCGGCCCATGCCATCTAAACATGGTGTATATGCTGCCCGCCTTAGCGGTGTCTGCCCGGCCATATAGGCGCAATGTAATATCATCATCATGTACTCATCATAATGCATGCATAGAAACTCAAGACAACTATACTTTATCGGGGTGACACAAGGTCATGAACACCCGATTCCATTATGGGGCATTCATAAGCATTCTGCCTCACCTTGAAGGAATTGGCACATAAGGTGAGTGTATGCAATAAACAACATCAATGGATCATAGTTAGAATCATTAGCTTTAGAATCTTTAGGCTTAACTTATCATCATCACTATCATGCTCATAACATCTCCCGTTTCTCTATCTCATGTGAAGCTCTTTATAAACATAGACTCATAATTTTCGGGATGTAAGAAAGTCATAGGAAAAATAGGAAATTCATGCCATAGGAGTCATGCCTTAGAAAGAAGGGACTAGCCTTACATACCTTTTCATTTTAGCTATCCTATCGCTTGATCATTCTCCTTCAATGCTCACGTTTCTACCTTCAAGAGAGTTCGTATTAACATAAGCTAATTGATCACATGAACATGCTCAACTAAAGCTAGAGAAAATTGGGCAGCATTTCCTTTGTTTATACAGTTTTTCTCATATCATATATCAACTCCCAAATGTCTATAATAAGATTCACAATATTATAACCGTCAATCTTCATTCACCTACATTATCCACATTTCTCAATTTCACTTTAATTCATCCATAACTATGGTCATAGTACACTAGTGCATTTCACTCACAATATAATGTTTATCCCATGTTCTTAATACCATTTATAACATAATTGTAATCACAACATATCAAGAATTATGACTCATTCCAAACTACTACTCAAAATCTCATTATTCTCATCTTTGTAACCCATTTTCTATCTCATTTCATAATCTAAGTCTTTCAACCTCTCAATACCTTAAACAATATGGAATGATCATAAAAATTACCTTATATAGTGTGGGAATGAGCCTTGAGTGGAAATACTTCACTTGAGCCAAAACCCTAGTTCACTTCCAATGGGATTTCTTGCCTTGGATGAACCCTAATGAGCTTCTTACACTTGATTTTCTTGGTTTGATGAAGTTGATCATAAATTTCTCTTGAGTTCTTGTGGAAGAAGTGTGGAGAGCTTTCTAGAGAGTTCTTGAAGTGTGGAGTGAAAAATGGAATGAATTGAATGAAGTTGGGTCCCTTATATTAATCTTGAAATCTGACCCGACTCGGATTCACGGACCAACATACGGTCCGTGTCTTTTATATGGACCGTATGTCTGACCGTATCTTTGGTCCAGCGAAAGTCCCCATTCTGGGCAGAACATACGGCCTAACATACGGCCAGTATGTTTTATTCGGTCATATTGCCCAGCTTCCCAAAATTCGTTCTCGTCGACTCGTTTGATCTCCAATCCTTGTGGAACCTTCCTAACACTTGTTTAACACCTCCAATTTAAGGGACGCTATAACTCTTCTCCAAGATATTATTAAGTCATCATTAACTTGTTACTCGTAAATCTTTTTCGATTCATAGCCTACACCTTGCCTTTCTTGGCAAACTTTTTTCTCTTACCTCGAATGTCTTTGAAATCTCAATTAGGATCATCAAATGCTATTTCTTACTTGTTGAAACATCGTATACTTCGTGCCCTTCGTTAGTCTATTCACTGTGCATCGACAGAAAAAATTTTGAGGTGTAACAAGATCTGTGGGTGCCGGTAGCAACTATAGAGGGGGATCGAGGCAGTCATATTCTAGATACTCTGGCCAGTCGGCAACTAGTGCTCCTCCCCAGTTTGCAGGTAGGAGATTTGACTGCTCCGTTCATACAGGACAGGGTCAGAGCTCGAGAGCTTTGGGTTCCCAGTTTGGGGGTGATTATAGTCAGAGGAGACCACCGGTTCCACGATGTAGTCAGTGCAGAAAGCTACATTTGGGCCCGTGTCACCAAGGTTCAGATGCTTGTTATCTTTTTGGATAGACTGGGCACTTGATACGTGATTGTCCCTCGATGTACAGTAGAGGTAGGGTTCAGCCCACACGATTAGCAGTTGGTTCTTCTTCGTCGGTGCGCCCGATAGGGCAGACTCCCCAGATTTCAGTAGGTCGAGGTAGAGGCAGAGGGGGAGCATCCAGTTCAGGTGGTACCCAGCCCCGTATCCATGCTCTAGCCGGACGATAGGATCTTAAGTCCTCCCTGGATGTGGTCACAGGTATATTATCCATATTTTCTCATGACGTTTATGCATTGATAGATCCGGGTTCTACGTTGTCTTATATTACTCCTTATGTTGCTGGTCGTATTGGGGTGAAATCCGAGCCAATTAAACCTTTTGAAGTATCTACTCCGGTTGGTGATCCCGTAATATCTAGGTAAGTGTACAAAATTGTGCGGTGATGGTATGTAATCATCAGACTATTGCTAATTTGATTGAGCTGGAAATGCTAGATTTTGATGTGATTATGGGTATGGATTAGTTAGCCTCATGTTATGCCAATGTCGATTGCCTAATGGAAGTTGTTCGATTCCAATTTCCGGGGAAAACCTGTGCTTGAATGAAAAGGTAATACTGCGTCTCCTAGAGGTAGGTTTATTTCCTACCTTAAGGCAAGGAAGATGATCGCGAAAGGCTATATTTATCACCTAGTCCGAGTTCATGACACTGAAGCAAAACCACCGACTTTTCAATTTGTCCTGGTAGTAAATGAATTTTCGGATGTATTTCCAGATGAACTTCCAGGCCTTCCCTCGGAAAGAGAAATTAATTTCGCTATTGATGTGTTACCGGATACTCAACCAATCTCTATCCCTCCTTACCGAATGGCTCCTGCAGAATTGAAAGAGCTAAAGGCACAACTGAAAGATTTGCTTGAGAAGGGGTTTATTAGGCCCAGTTCGTCACCGTGGGGAGCACCTGTCCTATTTGTGTGAAAGAAAGATGGTTTCTTATGAATGTGTATTGATTATAAGCAGCTGAATAAGTCGACGATAAAGAATAAATACCTGCTACCAAGAATTGATGATTTGTTTGACCAGTTACAGGGTGCCAAGTGGTTTTCCAAAATAGATCTGAGGTCAGGTTATCATCAAGTGAGAGTTAGAGAAGAAGATATTCCCAAAATGAATTTCCGAACGAGATATGGCCATTATGAATTTCGAGTAATGTCATTTGGGTTGATTAATGCTCCGGCGGTATTTATGAATTTGATGAATAATGTATTCAGGCCTCTCTTAGATCTGTTCGTGATCGTGTTCATTGATGATATTTTAGTATACTCTCGGACAGAGGCCGAGCATGCAGAACATTTACGTATTGTCATTGGAATTCTTCGGACTCGAGAGTTGTATGCAAAATTTTCAAAATGCAAATTTTGGCTGAATTCTGTGACTTTTCTGGGCCATGTTATTTCATTTCGATGGCATTCGAGTTGATACTCAAAAGATTGAAATTTGTGAAGACTTGGCCAAGGCCCACAACACCTACAGAAGTTCGTAGTTTCCTGGGATTGGCAGGTTACTACAGAAGGTTCGTGGAAGGATTTTCCTCTATTTCAGCACCATTGACGAAGCTAACTCAAAAATCAGCAAAATTTCAGTGGACTGATGCTTGTGAACACAGTTTTCAATAGTTAAAGGATAGATTAACCTCAGCCCCAATTCTGACACTCCCAGAAGGACCAGACGATTATGTTGTGTATTGTGATGCCTCTGGTGTTGGGTTAGGATGTGTGTTGATGTAACACGGTAAAGTCATTGCCTATGCTTCAAGGCAGTTGCGGAATCATGAGAAGAATTACCCGACCCACGACCTTGAATTGGCCGCGGTTATTCATGCACTAAAGATGTGGAGGCATTACTTGTATAGCATTCATGTCGATATTTATAAGGATCACAAGAGCCTCCAGTATATTTTCAAGCAAAAAGAGTTAAATCTACGGCAGAGGCGATGGTCAGAACTTCTAAAAGATTATGATGTGAGCATTTTGTACCACCCCGGAAAGGCGAATGTAGTGGTTGATGCACTTAGCCGCAAATCAATGGGAAGTCTATGTGAGGTTCCTCCGGAGAAGAAAGAATTAACCCGTGAGCTTCACTAGCTAGACAGCCTCGAAGTTCGTCTAATTGATTCGGGCAATGCAAGAGTCGGTATTCATAACCCAACTGTTTCCTCCTTAGATATGGAAGTAAAAGAGCGTCAATATGAAGATCCTCAGTTGAGTCACTATAGAGATACATTTCATGAAAAAGAGAAGTCGCCATTTAAAGTTTCTAAAGATGGCGTTCTTAGATACTGAGACAGGCTATGTGTTCTAAATGTTGTTGAATTACGTCGTCGGATTCTAGAAGAAGCTCATTATTCTCGGTATTCTATTCACCCGAGAGCGACAAATATGTATCACGATCTTAAGCTAATGTATTGGTGGGATGGAATAAAGAAGGACATAGCAGAATTTGTAGCTCAACGTCCAAATTGCCAACAAGTGAAAATCGAACATCAAAAGTCAGGAGGATTATTGCAAGCTATGGAGATTCTAACCTGGAAATGGGAAGTAATCAACATGGATTTTATTGTAGGGTTACCTCGCTCCCGAAGCAAGTATGATTCCATATGGGTGATCGTGGACAAACTCATGAAATCAGCTCATTTTCTTCCAGTCAGAACCACATATTTGGTAGAAGATTATGCAAGGTTGTATCTTAAAGAGATTGTGTGAATCCACGACGTCTCAGTGTCCATTATTACTGACAGAGGAGCACAATTTACAGCTAAATTTTGGAAGTCCTTCCAAGAAGGTTTAGGTACTTAGGTAAGGCTTAGTACAGCGTTTCATCCACAAACGGATGGGCAATCCGAACACACTATTCAGACCTTGGAAGATATGTTACGGGCATGTGTGCTAGATTTAGGTGGTAGTTGGGATGACCACTTACCTCTTATTGAGTTTGCATATAATAATAACTATCATTCTAGTATTCAGATGGCCCCTGTATGAAGCTCTATATGGAAGAAAGTGTAGATCCCCAATTGGGTGGTTTGAAGTAGGAGAGGTACAGCTAATAGGTCCTGAGTTGATCCAACAAGCGGTGAAAAAGGTCAAGGTTATCCGAGATTGATTGTTAACAGCCCAAAGTCGCCAGTAATCTTACGCGGACAACCGTCGGCGAAATTTAGAATTCCAAGTTAGTAATTGGGTATTCCTAAATGTATCACCGATGAAAGGTGTGATGAGATTTGGCAAGAAAGGAAAATTAAGCCCTCGATACATTGGACCTTATAAGATTGTCCGCAAGATAGGCTAAGTAGCTTATGAGCTGGACTTACCTCCAGAACTTAAATCAGTCCATCCAGTTTTTCACGTATTAATGCTCCGTAAGTGTGTCAGAGATCCTACGAGGATCGTACCGGTAGATGATGTTCAAGTGACGGAAAGGTTGACTTATGAGGAGGTATCCATTGCCATACTAGATAGGCAAGTGCGGAAGCTTAGAAACAAGAAGTAGCTTCAGTCAAGGTGTTGTGGTGAAACAATAACCGAGAAGAAATGACTTGGGAAGCGGAAGAAAATATGAAGTCCAGATATCCACAATTGTTTGCACCCCCGAAAGAGATTCAAGATGAGACATCGGTATTATGAGGTATATATGCTTTCTTTTATGCTCTTTGGTCGTGTGTGGCTAAAATTCATTGCTATTATGTTGTAGCCCTGTGAGGCGTTGTTATTGTGCATTATTGTGACAAGACGGTAGCACCATATTATAGGGGAAATTCAGGCAAAATTTTTGTAAGAAATCCCGAAGAACTTAACATTCGAGGACGAATGTTTTTAAATGGGGGAAGGATGTTACACCTCGGAAAATTTCATGTCGTCGCACGGTAGATAGACTAACGTAGGGTGAGAAGTATACGATGTTTCTATAAGTAAGAAGTAGTACTAAAGCATTCTAATTAAGATTTCAAAGACGTTTGAGGTAAGCGAAGAAAGTTCGTTGAAGAATGTAAAGTATAAGTCGTGTTTGAAAAAGGGTTTGCAAAGTACCGAGCTAATGCTGATTTAATAATGTCTTGAGGAAAAGTTATAATGCTCCTTAGATTGCTAATGAAGTGTTAAACAAGTGCTAAGAAGGTTCCATAAGGATTGGAGATCAAACGAAATGACGGAATTAATTTCGGAAAAGGGGAGTTATACGACCACTTATACGGTCCGTATAACTTTATACGGTCCGTATAAGGGTCCCGTATAACCCAACAGGAAGGATGTTTTCCATGATGGTGAACCACGGTCACTCATACGGACCGTACAATGTTATACGGACCGTATAAGTGTCCGTATAACACCCGATGGGCTGAGTATTTCCCCAAGTATTTAAATGTGATCCCACTTCTAATTTCTCATTCTTTCACTTCTCCACTTCTCTCAAGACCTCTAGAAGGTTCTACATATTTCATTTTCAAGAATCCAAAGGAAATCAAAGATCAGTATCATTAATCCAAGGAAATCAAGTGCAAGGAAGCTCTTAGGGGTTGCTAGAGTCAAGAAATCTCTTTGGATTGAAGCTAGGGTTTTCCTTCAAGTGAATCATTTTCATCCAAAACTTGCTCCTACACAACCAAAGGTGAGTTTCATGATCATTACATGTTATTTAGCATATTTAATGGTTGAAAGACTTAGATTATGGAAGAAAGTGGAACATGGAGCTCAAGTGTGAAATTATTGTATTTTTTAATAGTAGTTGACATGAATCATAATTCTTGAGACCTTATGAGTATGATCTTGTTAAAGATAATATTAGGAATGTTGGAGAAGCATGATATGTGAATGAATGCAATGTTGTATTATGATCATGGTTATGAATGACCTTGAGAGGAAATTGTGGGAATTGGATAATGACGAACTTGACAACGTTATTAAATATGATATTACAAATGTTATTATGGATGATTGAGAGTTGATATATGATATGAAGAAAGTTTTATAAACAAAGGAAATGCTACCCAATTTTCTCTAGCTTTAGTTCAAGCATGCTCATGTTATCGATTATCTAATATTAGTACGAACTCTCTTGAAGGTAAAACGTGAATATTGGAGGGGAACGTTCAAGGGATAAAGTAGCTAAACGAAAAGGTATGTGAGGCTAATCCCTTCTTTTTCTAAGGCATGATTCCTATGACATGACTTCCCTTATACTTCCATGAATTTCTTACATTCGGAAACTATGAGTCAATGTTTATAGAAAGCTTCTCAAGAAATAAAGATAAGAGATGTGATACGAATACAATAATGATGATGATGAGTCGAAACCTAGAGATCCTAAAATTCAAGATATGATATTGCTATGAAGCCAATGATCCACATATGATTCTTTGATGTTATTCATTGTTGTTAAACTCACCTTATAATGCTAGTTCCTTCAAGGTGAGATATGATGATCATGACTACTCCATAATGGAATCGGGAGTTCTCGACCTTATGTCACCCCGATAGAGTTATACTTGTAATTGAGTTCTAATGTATGCTTTATAAGATGTATATGATGATGAAGTTACACCGTGCCTAGATGGCCGGACATGTCACCGCGAAGGCGGGCTGCATATGATTACACCGTGCCTAGATGGCCGGACATGTCACCACGAAGGCGGGCTGCATATGATTACACCGCGCCTAGAAGGCCGGACATGACACCACTAGTGGGCGGCATTATGATGGTTACCCCGACGCGGGTTAACGATGATGGTATATATGATATGCATACATGTGTTTTCCTTTAAAGGTTAAGCAGGGTATATCTTCAGATCATGTTTCATTGTTTCTTTATTACGCTATTATTCATCATGCCTTACATACTCAGTACAATGTTCGTACTGACGTCCTTTTTTTTTGGACTCTGTGTTCATGCCCACAGGTAGACAGGGAGACGGTGCGGATCCGTAGGAGCTTATCAGCAGATTCATAGGAGCCCTCCATTATTCCGGAGGTGCTACTTATGATCACATTCTTTTGTGTATATATTTTGGGCACGACGGGGTCTTGTCCTGTCCTTATGTCTAGTACTCTAGTAGAGGCTCGTAGGTATGTACGTGTGGGTAAATTGTGTTTCATAATGATGTCATTGTACTTTTGTATATTATTTTTGGTAGTCGTGAGGGCTTATGTATATAGATATGTGTTTCTTTGGAGATTATACATGTTCAGGTTGAGTATGATGATTAGCCGAATGTGAGGTGCTCGGTAGTCGGCTCTGTGTACCCGTCGTAGCCCCTCTAGTTGGGTCATGACAAGCATGAACCCACGTCCTTCAATTCAAAAAAACAACCCAAACATCAGACTAAGCACATAATTAGTAAAGACATCATATTAGAGGGGATTTATTCCAAGTTCACTTAACTAATGCTAAGGCAAGATTATTTTATGAGACTACTGTCACGACCCAATTCAGGGTCGCGCGGGCACCTACATTTCAACCTCGGTAGGCGAACCCTCTCATTGAATACACATCAATTAAATTAGGACGATTCATTTAAACCGATAGAAATTTTGAAATAACAGTAGAATATCATAATATTTATGTAATAAACTCAAGTGTTCATATGATTCGAACAAATACATGATTACAGACTCAATCCATCTTCCCATGACCTGGTCTAGACTAGTACAAGAGCGACTAATGACTTCAGATTACCACTACATTCTAAAACTCAACCTCTGTCCCGGAATGAAATGGGAGGAGGCCTTCCAGATAGGCACCGCGTATTTCCACATACGCTTCGATCAATCACCTGAAAAATTCTACATCCCAAAAAGCGTGTAGCAAGTGCAATATCAGTACAAACCACGCGTACTGAGTAAGTATCATAGGCCGACAATGGTTAGTCTATATCAGTAAAAGAATTTACAGGTAAACAGGATAAAAACCCAAACAAGTCATACGTCTATCTACCACACACTGTATATCAATACCCTTAAGCATTAAATTCACTCTAATAATTCACCAGTCAAGCTCACAACGATATCGGAACTCATATATCATTGAATCGATCGTTTCAGCGTAGTAGTCAACTCATCATTAGGACACCCGTTATCCTACATCACATAGAGACCAAATATGTAACTAATCTTACGAACGGTCTGTGGGATACCTCCTCAAGTTCGATCAATAAATCCAGATCCAAGTACATGTCATTGCCTAAGTAAAGCACCTAATCCCAAATGTGCAAAGTCTGAATAAACCAATCTGAATCCATTCATCACAAGTAAACACCAAATCATCTCAAACAAGGCATAATGCAGTGCAATGCAAGATGTATGAATGCAATGCTATGCAAGATGTATGAATGCAATGCCATGCCATGCCATGCAAATGAGGTGTACACATGTACTCCGGACGGAAATATCAACGTCTCGGTAGCACAACCCAGTGTGACTCGCGAAGTCTAAGTGCCACCCATTCCGGATCTTTGCCCAACGGACGGACGGGACCAAGCTAATTGCTCACGGGGGGTCTCCACCGGCACCACTGCGGAGGACCCGCGAAGTCCATGCACTAATAACGATTCCCGGACTAACATCGGAATCGGCCATGCAACGATGTCGAAACGGATCATCGGACATCAGCCATCTCACAATCACTCAAGTAAAAGAGCCTGTCAAATATCAGTTTCACACAATCAACGATACCGGATCATCACCGGTATCGGCCATGTATCATGAATGAATGAGAATGCGTGCAACGTGTATTAACATCAAGCCCAATATGACAAGTACCTACCAACAATCACTCAAGTAAAAGAGTTTTATCAAATATCAGTTTCACACAATTAAAGATTCCGGAATTGATCATTAGACATCGACCTTCTCACAATCACTCAAGTAAAAGAGTTTTTATAATATCAGTTTCACTCAATCAACGATACCGGATCATCACCGGGTATCGGCCATGTATCATGAACGAATGAGAATGCGTGCAATGCGTATATCAACATCAAGCTCAATATCACAAGTACTAACAATGGGGTACGCCAATAACGTATCATATCACAATACCAACAGTGGGTATGCCAACAATATATCAATATCACAATACCAACGGTGGGTATGCCAATAATGTATCTTTATCACAATACCAACAGTGGTTATGACAACAATGTATTTATATCACAATACCAACAGTGGGTATGCCAATAATATATCCGAGCCAAGACGGATAACGTGATCTAATCTCTATCAACAACTCATGGCATCAAGCCAACACAATAGCACTGTCAAGCACAACACAACGGGGTGGCTAGTCCCAACACACAATAGGTCAATCAATCGATATACATTATTACCACTTCCTTAAATCAGCCTATTAACTTGGAACATGTAATCTCACCCTACACTCACAATCATTTATCACAACTCTTTTTAGAACTCAATCACGATCGTTGGTGTATTTTATCCTCCCATTTATCAACTAGGTTGAATATTAATGGCATTACACAATAATAACATATTACGGGGACTTCTCATCATTAGACACAACAATAGGTTTCACCCACTACTTCCAAGTCACATATATCCACCGATATTAAAGAAAACCACATCAAACAACCTAAGGAATCTACAGGCCACAAGCCCGAACACACAAATCACACAACAATACCATCCTAAGATTTCATCCCAAATCTCCAATTCCTATACATGCATTCTCCGTTCCTTCTAATACACGAATATATGAAACTAACCGGAGTCTACCGAAAGGGAAGCCATAACCTACCTGGCAGCCGAACAGGCGCCACGAACCCACATCTTGCCTTGTCTTCCGAAGCGTCTCCAAATAGTCAAACTCTATCACATATGAATTCTATGTAAGAAACCATGAATAATGATACCCATATTGGCTACTTTCTATTCTGGTCAACTTTCAACCCTTAATTTAGAAAAAACGGGTCTCAAGGGCAAGACGGGAATTTTATGACCAAAATACCGAATTCAATACTAAAATGTCAAAACCCATTACTTTAATCATAAGAATACTCAATTAATTCTCAAAATCATCATTAATATAAAATCCCCCAAATTTGGATGTAAGAACCCTAACTTTAATTCATAAAATTCAACTCTAGCATGGAAGATTATTGGTTAACAAGCCTAGATATATCATTATCTAGCATAAATAGCAACATTAACATCATTTATTCACAATCTAGGAAGCCAATTCATTTTTAGAACTCTTTCATGAAAAACCCCATAAACCCTCCTTTGATTCTAGTCATTACAAGGTTGAAATCATGTTTAGAAGATCATAATGGATAGATATAAGGTTAGAACACTTACCCTAGGAAGAAAATGGCTCTCTAGACCTTCAAGTCGCCTCCAAGAGTGCTTACAACGATTTTGGAAGTTATGGGAAATCTCTAAGGGTTTTACCAAATATAAAATATATTCGAGTGCGGCGATACCCGTGGCGGCCATCGCGCCGCCCCCAACGGTGCCCAGACCGCTATGGTAGTCTAGCCAAAAAATGCACTTCACCGCCCCAGCGGTACCATTACCGCCCCAGCGGTGCGCCGCCGGGACACCGGCCAGCTCGGACACCTGGAAACCGGTTTCCGGTTTCGCCAATTCCATCCCGATACTCGCCTATCATACGAAACCTAACTTACACAAACAAAACATGCAGATATACATAAAAATGCACTACGAACTCACCCGCGGTCTCGGATTTCCCAAATAGGGTCTCGTTGACCAATTCAACTCTCGGTCAAAGGTTCTCACTTAAGGTCAAGATTTTCTCACAAGTCAAAATAAAAACTGACGAGGCTCGAAATCGGTCAATAAGGGAAAAATCTCGCTAACAACCAAACGGGTCATTACATCAGATACCAATTAAACAATCGCTCATCCTCGAGTGAAGAACAAGAGTAGGACAAGCTTACGGTAACCAAGGAAATCATATCACAACCAACACGGAGCTCTTTCAACCTAAAGCAAACCCAGATAGCTACTTATTCGCACTTAGCCCAAAAGACCCAATTACCATACCCCTAAAACAAACAGCGGATCTCACATAGATAAATCATATAGCACAAACTTTTAGACATAACTAAGTCATAAAACATTCCGAACTGGTAAGATATTCTGAGCGCCGAATCCTTTTGTTTCACCCTTTTTTTCAAGTCGTTCCTTGAATCAGTATTTCTTAGAAGTATACAATACAAATCGAAACCAGGACTTACTCCTCCCAAAAGAGAAACCTACATCCTCTAGAAAACTCTAAGCTATTTCATCGAAACATATTTTTGCCGTAGCTAACTTGGTCAGTCTTAAGTCTTCTTAACCCTTCAAATCACTTATCTAGGAACTTGCCATCGAGTACTGCATAGGACAAGATCTGCCATCATCCAATGATTAGAACGGAGCCTTATCACAGTCCTAGAACCTCTCCAAGGCACAACCATTATCATTACAACCCATTGTACTAACCGAAAGGCCGACTCTGGTGAGATACCACAAGGATTCCTAGTAACAAACCTCAAAAATCAGGCATTCCTTATCACATCCATTAAACTGATCTACTTGGAACTCATAAGTTCTCTTGGAGTTACAACCTCGTTTTAACTATTTCCATTCAAACCATAAAAGCCCACAATGAATGCACCGTTTCAGAATATATCAGCAACCATACAAACTGATTCCAGGATCGAAACCCATCACATTCTTACCACGCATAGCAGCCATAAGTTACCACCAATCCACTTTTATAAACCTCAACAAGTCGGTTCACTGAAATATGCTTCTCACTAGTCACAAATCACGAACCTCACAGAACTCTGTCATATCACCTAGTCCATCCTTGTAGATTTCCTTCTTAAGTTCACACAACAAACATATCTCAACTGGAATATGCAAGAGGACGACACCATAATCCATACTGACCCAAGAAATCCCTAAGATGTACCTTTTTTTATCGATTCACCATCAACTATACCTTTTCTCGAGTCGTCAATTCCCAAATTTTCTAATCACTTCTCGATCATCGATACCATAATCAATCCTCGAATCCACTCCATCGAATACCACATAACCGTAAGTCTTGCAAACTAGTCGAATTCATCCTGGAGATAGGATCGTACCAGCACATTAGAGTTTCCTTAACGTTTACAACTCGAACTTGAACACTCTCTAAATCTAGTGTATCACACAAACAGTCTCACTAATATCGTCATATATCCCACCGAATCGTCCTTTCTATCATTTCAACTACTAATGTTTACTAATCCCTTACTCAAATCCTTAACGTTACTAGTTCTCGAAGAATCACCTCTTACCTCAATTATTGAATCTGAATACCTCTAACCACTTGCATGACTATCCCTTTTTTTTTTTCAATCACCCAAGCCGAGTAATAACACCATTAGTAGCAGATCTAGTCAATTTTACACAATGAATACAAGGTTCCCAACCTTAGTCCATCACTGACCTCTATTAGCCTATGCATAACCGAACATACAACCTATCCATAAACTCTTAAGCCTACTCTACACTGCCCAATCGCAACCAAGCTCCCACATCACTAACTCTTGCTTCAACAATTTCCTTTCTGTCCTTAACCTCGTAAACACCCATCAACCTCATCGGTCACACCCCTCACTGTACATCAAGATATAATGGTCCTGCAATCCAACACGGCTCAAGTACCCATATTACCTCATCTCAAGTCTTACAAACCTTAATTCCCTGAACCCGATAGCAAGATGCCTCATCGCAATCCTTTAGTTCCTATATTTCATTTGAAATCTCTCACACTACCGACCTACAAACACTCAAATCCACTCGATCCTCTAAACTAATCATCCATCTAAGCCAAATGAACCACCAAACAAAATCCATATTTGTCTTCAAATCTTGGTGAAACAACCAGTAACACCTCAAGTCATTAACACATCCCATACGCCCATAATTGAAGTCATTTTTTTCAGTCGCTTACTAACTCCTCAGAAGTCTACAACCCAATCAATTTTACCGATCAAAAGATGTACCCATAGCATTCACTTAATAACCGAGTAGTCCTTTAACATCAACGAGCTTATATCAAGAATAACTTTTAGTACCAGTTGCAAGATTAATCTGATGACCATGTCAGATACCAATTTTTTTCCCTTCCCAATCTCTCGAAAAGTACTCATATCCAAGATATTCTATGAAGTCTCACTTCGTTACGTGCTTTCCACAATAGTCTTCCTTCATGTCCTTATTGTCAACTTCTTTTCTTTATTACCCACGATCACAATACGTTGCCCACATTTGATGGTCATCACCGAACTTACACTTGTTCTCACATACCGAAGTCTAATACCCTACATTTGTTAAATCGTCGGCCCGCCATTGGTTCACCAGTGTCACACACACCATCATAAAGCCTTGACGAAGCTGAAGTCAACCGATCACATCACCAAGCAACCCAACACTGAAACGTGGAGATCATGTAACCCTCTGAACTATCTTTCCTATTTCTCACGAACCCCCACAATAGACATAACAACCGAGTCTAATCGCAACTCCACACAATCGAATCCTCAGGCCATATAATGTCTGTATATCAATTTATCTTCATAAAAAGTTAGTATCTTTATAAATTCTATTATATTTCGCATCTCTTTGTTTCCTAGGCGCGATTTCAACTTTAAGGGCCGTTTAATTAGTCTTTTAAGAGGGTTAATTTATGTTTTTTTTTGTTTCCCATCCGGTGTCCGGTACCCGTATTGGGCCCGACTAAATCAGGATTCGTGCCGGGTACGTAGTCCCACATTGGGGGGCAAAGCACTCCCTAACAATGGTGACTCGGTACCCAAGGGGCTCGAACTCGAGACCTCTTGATTAAGAATGGAGTAGTACCAGCGACTACACCACAACCCTTGTTGGTGGGTTAATTTATGTTATAAAACAACGAAACGACCCCTAATCCATGAAATCGTGAAGCATTGGAAATGAAGCAACCCTCTTAAATTATTGCCAAATAATTATTTCATTTATCCATATCTGTAAGACTTATAAGACTATTTTAATATTACATAAGAAGATGATGAGTATAAAAAACAATAAACTTCAACTACGTGTAATCATCTTTTCTTTGGAATATATATTATAGTATGTGTTTGTTGAATTGACTTCAAAACTAAAGAAGAGCATTTTGTCTTGAAAATATGCTACACTAATGCAAAAAGATCTTTAAGTAGGCAAATGATGTTAGATATGTTGTAGTTGGCCTCTAGTGCCACATTTGTGGTCATAAAATTCTGCAGATGAAGTTGCCGACTTATTCAGAATTGAATTGGATTTGTCATAAAGCCTGGTGTAGAATGTAGGTAGTCCAATTAGTCAAAGATGCAAGTGGATTTTTCTCACCCTATTAATATGTAAAGAGAAAAAAGAATGGTCACAGTTAGCAGCGGATTTGTAATGCTAATAAGGCATAAAATTATATCATTTTACAACGTGAAAAGGGCAAATAAGTTCATGTACTATTCGAAATTAAGGAATTTAGCCATCCATTAAACTTTTAGTCTAATATTAATCACTTCGTTAGGAAAAGTTCTTATTTTACGCAGTTGACCCTACTGAAGCTCCAATCTGTGTATAATTTTAAACCATAATCAAAAGTTGATGAGTACATTCGGATCTTTTTTCTCGATAAATTTGGAAATGTATAATTCACTTATTTTATGCTAGAGCTTCATTAATGGCAAGAGCAAATACGAGATGATTGCTAACGACAAAAGTATGAATGGACCAAAAGTGTAACAAGGGGAAATTTTATAAAGGACAAGCACAGTGATTTGCTAACAACAAAGGTATGAATTGAATGGACCAAAAGTGTAACAAGGGGCACCATATTAATAGCAAGAGCAAATACAAGACGATTTGTTAAGGACAGAGGACCAAAAGTGTAACAAGAGGCACCATAGTAAGGGCAAGAGCAAATATAAGACGATTTGCTAACGACAAAGGCATGAATGGACCAAAAGTGTAACAAGGGGCACCATATTAATGGCAAGAGCAAATACAAGACGATTTGCTTACGACAAAGGTATGAATGGACCAAAAGTATAAGAAGGGGCACCATATTAATGGCAAGAACAAACACAAGACGATTTGCTAACACAACGGTATGAATGAATCAAACTTAAGGTACCATTGTAGTTGAAAATTCGAATGCTTCCATTGAGTTAATTGCGACTTAAATTCAGCATGAACATCTGAAATACATTATCCATCTCAGTTGGAATGTGTTAGCTCAAATTATTGTTGTTTACAAACTCCAGGAAATTAAATGCTTCCAATCTCCCACATCATTGAGATTAATTGAACCAGTCAATCTGTTGTCAGATAAATCAAGAAATAGTAATTCTCTTATCCCAGATCCTTAAGTGTCCTGCTAGAAAATTGTTGTCTTTCAATTATAAATTTTACATCAAAGTGAAATTGCCTATTCTATTTTGAATTATCCTAGCCAACAGATTAAAAAGAAATATCAATAATTCCAAATTCTGGAGAGGTGCTACCACGAAAAGTTATTTTCTACGAGCAAAAAGTTGCGCTTTGTTTCCAATTCATAAAGGGTTGTCCATAGAATTTACTATAAGATCCCTGAAGAGCAAGTTCAGATATATGAAAAAGTGTGAAGCAATATTTCCATTGATTTGGTTAAAACTAAAATCAAGATGACTAAGGCCCCTGAGATTTTCCATGTGAGGTAGTTTATGTGGAAGTTATGTTTAGAATAGCAAAGAAATTTGTTTCTCTAGTAACTCAAGTGAATTTTTTTTAGTATTTTACAACTACAGAGTCTGTAAAGAGGCACTTATGCAATACATGTTTATTTAGATCTTAGTATGATACACAATCATTTCTACTTTCATCTTTAACATATCATTCTTTGACATGCATTGCAGTGTATAGCAAATGTAAGAGGTATTATATCTTCAACATGTTCATCTTTAATAAACATGAAACAAACTTTTATTAGCACTTATTGATATAAAAATATTAGTACCTTCCACTTGATATTGTATTCACTCTAGTACAAGGGCTCAGAATCCTGGTTGAAACACTAAACTAGATAAGCACAACTAACAATATAATACACAAATATTAGTCTAGTAATAATTTTGTCATGGAACTCTTATTCTTACTTCAGAACCACTTGGTGTCAAAACTTGCTCTTTTTCCATACACAGACACCTTACATCTCGGGGAAGCTTCTAGCCTCCATGGAGGTTATTGAGAAATAGGTGGATCCATTGACAACATATGGGAGATGAAGTGCATTGTTGGCCTTGATTTTGGAGTTTCAAGTAAACAAGAGATTGCTAACTTGATGATAAAAACTAAAACCTTTTTCACTTCATCTTCAGGGTATGGAAGGCGTTCATCTAGCAAATGGCTAAGCTGCACATCTCTAGTTGGTGAATTCGCTAGCAAAGTAATATGTTCCCCAAGATGCTTTCCTTTGATTACTTCCAATGACAATACTCCAAAACTGTAGACATCACACATCTGTGTAACCTTAATCGTGTATGCAAGCTCTGCAATATATAATTTCGAATGGGTATAACTATTTAAACATGTAAGTGAGAGTAGAATGAGCACAAACTTGCCATTCAGTTCATGAATTGGAAAAAGAAAAAAAGATAAAGGAGGAAAATCTTACCCGGTGCAACATAGCCATATGTGCCTGCAAATGCAGTACAGTTGGATGAGTCTGGCTTGAGAAGCTTAGCTATTCCAAAATCTGAAACACAAGCTTCAAACTCGGAATCAAGCAAAACATTACTGCTTGATATGTCTCGATGAACAATCGGCGGTGAGCAATCCTGGTGCATGTAAGATAAAGCAAAAGCAACACCTTTGATGATATTCACCCTTTTAAGCCAATCCAATTTCCTGGACTCTACTTCGTTGCTCAAGATACTAGATAAACTACCTCTCTCCATGTACTCGTAAACTAAGAACGAGTGTTGTGCATTCGAACAAAAGCCATAGAGTGTCACAATGTTTCGATGCTTAATCCTTGTCGTGCCCTTACCTCATTCATGAAACTTTTGCGATGTGTAACCTCAAAGGAAGAATGAAGTCTCTTGGAGCTATACATTCACAAGAGATGGAAGCTTTACCTTGTAAACGCTTCCGGACTTTCCTTTCCCGATGCAATACATTGCATCAAACTCCTTAGTGGCTTTTAGGATATCCCGGTATAATGCACTTCCATTTAATGTAGATATGGAAAGCAAATCACCATCTTCATCAACATCAACACCATTGCTGGAATCCCGTCTTTCAATATGTCCAACTCTATTTCTTTTATCACAGATAAAGAGAACACCAATGAAAGCAAGGTAAAGCTTCCATCTCTTGTGAATATAGCTGTGAAGAGACTTCATTCTTCCTTTGAGGTTACACATCGCAAAAGTTTCATGAATGAGGTAAGGGCACTTACAAGGATTAAGCATCGAAACATTGTGACACTCTATGGCTTTTGTTCGAATGCACAACACTCGTTCTTAGTTTACGAGTACATGGAGAGAGGTAGTTTATCTAGTATCTTGAGCAATGAAGTAGAGTCTAGGAAATTGGATTTATCATCAAAGGTGTTGCTTTTGCTTTATCTTACATGCACCAGGATTGCTCACCGCCGATTGTTCATCGAGACATATCAAGCAGTAATGTTTTGCTTGATTCCGAGTTTGAAACTTGTGTTTCAGATTTTTGAATAGGTAAGCTTCTCCAGCCAGACTCATCCAACTGTACTACATTTGTAGGCACATATGGCTATGTTGCACTAGGTATGATTTTCCTCCTTTATCTTTTTTTCTTTTTCCAATTCATGAATTGAATGGCAAGTTTGTGCTCATTCTACTCTCACTTACATGTTTAAATAGTTATACCCATTCGAAATTATATATTGCAGAGCTTGCATACACTATGAAGGTTACACAGATGTGTGATGTCTACAGTTTTGGAGTATTGTCATTGGAAGTAATCAAAGGAAAGCATCTTAGGGAACATATTACTTTGCTAGCAGATTCACCAACTAGAGATGTGCAGCTTAATATTTGCTAGATGAATGCCTTCCATATCCTGAAGATGAAGGGAAAAGGTTTTAGTTTTATCATCAAGTTAGCAATCTCTTGTTTACTTGAAACTCCAAAATCAAGGCCAACAATGCACTTCATCTCCCATATGTTGTCAGTGGATCCACCTATTTCCCAATAACCTCCATGGAGGCTAGAAGCTTCCCCGAGATGTAAGGTGTCTGTGCATGGAAAAAGAGCAAGTTTTGACACCAAGTGGTTATGAAGTAAGAATACGAGTTCCATGACAAAATTATTACTAGACTAATATTTGTGTATTATATTGTTAGTTATGCTTATCTAGTTTAGTGTTTCAACCAGGATTCTGAGCCCTTGTACAAGAGTGAATACAATATCAAGTGGAAGGTACTAATACTTTTGTACCAATAAGTGCTAATAAAAGTTTGTTTCATGTTTATTAAAGATGAACATGTTGAAGATATAATACCTCTTACATTTGTTATACACTGCAATGCATGTCAAAGAATGATATGTTAAAGATGAAAGTAGAAATGATTGTGTATCAAACTAAGATCTAAATAAACATGTATTGCATAAGTGCCTCTTTACAGACTCTGTAGTTGTAAAATACTAAAAAAAAAATCACTTGAGTTACTAGAGAAACAAATTTCTTTGCTATTCTAAACATAACTTCCATATAAACTACCTCACATGGAAAATCTCAGGGGCCTTAGTCATCTTGATTTTAGTTTTAACCAAATCAATGGAAATATTGCTTCACACTTTTTCATATATCTGAACTTGCTCTTCAGGGATCTTATAGTAAATTCTATGGACAACCCTTTATGAATTGGAAACAACTGCAACTTTTTGCTCGTAGAAAATAACTTTTCAGGTAGCACCTCTCCAGAATTTGGAATTATTGATATTTCTTTTTAATCTGTTGGCTAGGATAATTCAAAATAGAATAGGCAATTTCACTTTGATGTAAAATTTATAATTGAAAGACAACAATTTTCTAGCAGGACACTTAAGTATCTGGGATAAGAGAATTACTATTTCTTGATTTATCTGACAACAGATTGACTGGTTCAATTAATCTCAATGATGTAGGAGATTGGAAGCATTTAATTTCCTGGAGTTTGTAACCAACAATAATTTGAGCTAACACATTCCAACTGAGATGGATAATGCATTTCGGATATTCATTGCTGAATTTAAGTCACAATTAACTCAATGGAAGCATTCCGAATTTTCAACTACAATGGTACCTTAAGTTTGATTCATTCATACCTTTACTGTTAGCAAATCGTCTTTAGGTTTGTTCTTGCCATTAATATGGTGCCCTTCTTATACTTTTGGTCCATTCATACCTTTGTCGTAAGCAAATCGTCTTGTATTTGCTCTTGCCATTAATAGTGCCCCTTTGTTGCACTTTTGGTCCATTACGCTTTGTCGTTAGCAAATCGTCTTATATTTGCTCTTGCCCTTACTACGGTGCCTCTTGTTACACTTTTGGTCCTCTTTGTCCTTAACAAATCATCTTGTATTTGCTCTTGCTATTAATATGGTGCCTTATTGTTACCCTTTTGGTCCATTCAATTCATACCTTTGTTGTTAGCAAATCACTGTGCTTGTCATTTATAAAATTTCCCTTGTTACACTTTTGGTCCATTCATACTTTTGTCGTTAGCAATCATCTCATATTTGCTCTTGCCATTAATAAAGCTCTAGCATAAAATAAGTGAATTATACATTTCCAAATTTATCGAGAAAAAAGATCCGAATGTACTCATCAACTTTTGATTATGGTTTAAAATTATACCTGATTGACTTGAAGAGAGTCAACTGCGTAAAATAAGAACTTTTCCTAACGAAGTGATTAATATTAGACCAAAAGTTTATGGATGGCTAAATTCTTTAATTCGAATAGTACATGAACTTATTTTCCCTTTTCACGTTGTAAAATGATATAATTTTATGCCTTATTAGCATTACAAAATCGCTGCTAACTGTGACCATTTTTTTTTTCTTTATATATTAATAGGGTGAGAAAATCCACTTGCATCTTTGACTAATTGGACTACCTACATTCTACACCAGGCTTTATGACAAATCCAATTCAATTCCGAATAAGTCGGCAACTTCATCTGCAGAATTTTATGACCACAAATGTGGCACTAGAGGCCAACTACAACATATCTAACATCATTTGCCTACTTAAAGATCTTTTTGCATTAGTGTAGCATATTTTCAAGACAAAATGCTCTTCTTTAGTTTTGAAGTCAATTCAACAAACACATACTATAATATATATTCCAAAGAAAAGATGATTACACGTAGTTGAAGTTTATTGTTTTTTATACTCATCATCTTCTTATGTAATATTAAAATAGTCTTATAAGTCTTACAGATATGGATAAATGAAATAATTATTTGGCAATAATTTAAGAGGGTTGCTTCATTTCCAATGCTTCACGATTTCATGGATTAGGGTCGTTTCGTTGTTTTATAACATAAATTAACCCACCAACAAGGGTTGTGGTGTAGCTGGTACTACTCCATTCTTAACCAAGAGGTCTCGAGTTCGAACCCCCTTGGGTACGGAGTCACCATTGTTAGAGTGCTTTGCCCCCCAATGTGGGACTACGTACCCGGCACGAATCCTGATTTAGTCGGGCCCATACGGGTACTGGACACCGGATGGGAAACAAAAAAAAAAAACATAAATTAACCCTCTTAAAAGACTAATTAAACGACCGTTAAAGTTGAAATCGTGCCTAGGAAACAAAGAGATGCGAAATATAATAGAATTTATAAAGATACTAAATTTTTATGAAGATAAATTGATATACAGACATTATATGGCCTGAGGATTCGATTGTGTGGAGTCGCGATTAGACTCGGTTGTTATGTCTATTGTGGGGGTTCGTGAGAAATAGGAAAGATAGTTCAGAGGGTTACATGATCTCCATATTTCGGTGTTGGGTTGCTTGGTGATGTGATCGGTTGACTTTAGCCGTAAGGCTTTATGATGGTGTGTGTGACACCGGTGAACCAATGGCTATGGCCGACGATTTAACAAATGTAGGGTATTAGACTTCGGTATGCGAGAACAAGTGTAAGTTCGGTGATGACCATCAAATGTGGGCAACGTATTGTGATCGCGGGTAAAAAGAAAAGAAGTTGACAATAAGGACATGAAGGAAGACTATTGTGGAAAGCACGTGACGAAGTGAGACTTCATAGAATATCTTGGATATGAGTACTTTTCGAGAGATTGGGAAGGGAAAAAAATTGGTATCTGACATAGTCGTCAGATTAAGCTTGCAAGTTTGGTACTAAAAGAAAGTTATTCTTGATATAAGCTCGTTGATGTTAAAGGACTACTCGATTATTAAGTGAATGCTATGGGTACATCTTTTGATCGGTAAATTGATTGGGTTGTAGACTTCGAGTAGTTAGTGGCGGCGAAAAAATGACTTCAATTATGGGCGTATGGGATGTGTTAATTTGGAGTGCTGGTTGTTTCCGAGATTTTGAGGACAAATATGGATTTTGTTTGGTGGTTCATTTGGCTTAGATGGATGATTAGTTTAGAGGATCGAGTGGATTTGAGTGTTTGTAGGTCGGTAGTGTGAGAGATTTCAAATGAAATATGAACTAAAGTTGTGATGAGGCATCTTGCTATCGGGTTCGGGGAATTGGAGTTTGTAAGACTTGAGATGAGGTAATATGGAGTACTTGAGCCGTGTTGGATTGTAGGAACATTATATCTTGATGTACGATGAAGGATGTGACCGATGAGGTTGATGGAGTGTTCTGAGGTTAAGGACGGAAAGGGAAATTATTGAAGCAGAGTTAGTGATGTGGGAGCTTGGTTGCGTTGGGTAGGGTAGGCTTAAGAGTTTATGGATAGGTTGTATGTTCGGTTATGCATAGGCTAATAGAGGTCGGTGATGGACTAAGGTTGGGAACCTTGTATTCGTTGTACCAAAATTGACTAGATGCTGCTACTAAGGTGTTATTACTCGGCAGGTGATTGAAAAAGAGGATAGTCATGCAAGTGGTTAGAGGTATTGATTCAATAATTGAGGTAAGGAGTGATTAACAGGGGTAGTAACGTTAAGGATTTGAGTAAGGGATTAGTAAACATCGATGGATTGAAATGATAGAAGGACGATTTAGTGGAATACATGTGATATTAGTGGTACATTTGTGTGATACACTAGATTTAGAGAGTGTTCAAGTTCGAGTTGTAAGCGTTAAGGAAACTCTAATGTCTTTGTGGTGCGATCCTATCTCGGGATGAATTCGACTAGTTTGCAAGACTTACGATTATGTGATATTCGATGGAGTGGATTCGAGGATTGATTACGGTATCGATGATCGAAAAGTGATTAGAAAATTTGGGAATTGACGACTCGAGAAAAGGTATAGTTGATGGTGAATCGATAAGAAAAAAGGTACATCTTAGGGATTTCTTGGGTCAGTATGGATTATGGTGTCGTCCTCTTGCATATTCCAGTTGAGATGTGTTTGTTGTGTGAACTTAAGAAGGAAATCTACAGAGATGGACTAGGTGATATGACAGAGTTCCGTAAGGCTCGTGATTCGTGACTAGTGAGAAGCATATTTCAGTGAACCGACTTGTTGAGGTTTATAAAAGTGGATTGGTGGTAACTTATGGCTGCTTTATGCGTGGTAAGAATGTGATGGGTTTCGATCTGGAATCGGTTGTATAGTTCTTGATATGATACAGCAGTGCATTCATTGTGGGCTTTTATGGTTTGAATGAAATAGTTAAAGCAGGGTTGTAACTCCCAAGAGAACTTATGAGTTCCAAGTAGATCGGTTAATGGATGTGATAAGGAATGCCTGATTTTTGAGGTTTGTTACTAGGAATCCTTTGGTATCTCACAGTCGGCCTTTCGGTTAGTACAATGGGTTGTAATGATAATGGTTGTGCCTTGGAGAAGTTCTAGAATTTGTGATAAGGCTCCGTTCTAATCATTGGATGATGGCGGATCTTGTCACATGCGATTACTCGATGGCAAGTTCCTAGATAAGTGATTTGAAGGGTTAAGAAGACTTAAGGCCCGACCAAGCTACGGCAAAAATATGTTTCGATGAATAGCTTAGAGTTTTTTTTTTTCTAGAGGATGTAGGTTTCTCTTTTGGGAGGAGTAAGTCCTGGTTTCGATTTGTATTGTATACTTCTAAAATGCGATTCGGAACGACTTGAGAAAAAAGGGTTAAACAAAAGGATTCGGCGGCTCGCAATATCTTACCGGTTCGAATGTTTTATGACTTAGTTATGTCTAAAAGTTTGTGCTATATGATTTATCTATGTGAGATCCGTTTGTTTTTTTTAGGGGTATGGTAATCGGGGTCTTTTGGGCTAAGTGCGAATAAGTAGCCGTTATCTGGGTTTTGCTTTTGGGTTGAAAGAGCTCGTGTTGGTTGTGATATGATTTTGGTTGCGAAGTCTAGCTTGTCCTACTCTTGTTCTTCACTCGAGGATGAGCGATTGTTTAATTGGTGTACGATGTAATGACCCGTTTGGTTGTTAGCAGTATCTTTCCCTTATTGACCGATTTCGAGCCTCGTCGATTTTATTTTGACTTGTGAGAAAATCTTGACCTTAAGTGAGAACCTTTGATCGAGAGTTGAATTGGTCAACGAGACCCTATTTGGGAAATCCGAGACCGCGGGTGAGTTCGTAGTGCGTTTTTATGTATATCTGCATGTTTTGTTTGTGTAAGTTAGGTTTTGTATGATAGGCGAGTATCGGGATGGAATTGACGGGAACCGTAAAGCGGTTTCGGTGTCCGAGTCACCAAGTCCCCGCTGCGGGCGGCACCGCTGGGGCGGTAATGGTACCGCTGGGGCGGTGAAGTGCATTTTTTGGCTAGACTACCATAGCGGTCTGGGCACCGTTGGGGCGGCGCGATGGCCGCTGCTGTGGTATCGCTGCACCTGAATATATTTATATTTGGTAAAACCCTTAGAGATTTCCCATAACTTCCAAAATCGTTGTAAGCACTCTTGGAGGCGACTTGAAGGTCTAGAGAGCCATTTTCTTTCCCATAGTAAGTGTTCTAACCTTATATCTATCCATTATGATCTTCTAAACATGATTTCAACCTTGTAATGACTAGAATCAAGGAGGTTTATGGGGTTTTTCATGTGAAAAGAGTTCTAAAAATGAATTGGCTTCCTAGATTGTGAATAAATGATGTTAATGTTGCTATTTATGCTAGATAATGATATATCTAGGCTTGTTAACCAATAATCTTCCATGCTAGAGTTGAATTTCATGAATTAAAGTTAGGGTTCTTACATCCAAATTTGGGGGATTTTATATTAATGATGATTTTGAGAATTAATTGAGTATTCATGATTAAAGTAATGGGTTTTGACATTTTAGTATTGAATTCGGTATTTTGGTCATAAAATTCCCGTCTTGCCCTCGAGACTAGTTTTTTCTAAATTAAGGGTTGAAAGTTGACGGAAAGAAAGTAGCCAACATGGGTATCATTATTCATGGTTTCTCACTATAGAATTCATATGTGATAGAGTTTGACTATTTGGAGACGCTTAGAAGACAAGGCAAGATATGGGTTCGTGGCGCTTTGTTCGGTACGCGAAGTAGGTTATGACTTCCCTTTCGGTAGACTTCGGTTAGTTTCATATATTCGTGTATTAGAAGGAACGGAGAATAAATGTATAGGAATTGAAGATTTGGGATGAAATCTTAGGATGGTATCGTTGTGTGATTTGTTTGTTCGGACTTGTGGCCTGTAGATTCCTTAGGTTGTTTGATGTGGTTTTCTTTAATATCGGTGGATATATGTGACTTGAAGTAGTGGGTGAAACCTATTGTTGTGTCTAATGATGAGAAGTCCCCGTAATATGTTATTATTGTGTAATGCTATTAATATTCAACCTAGTTGATAAATGGGAGGATAAAATACAAGCTGCTTGATCGTGATTGAGTTCTAAAAAGAGTTGTGATAAATGATTGTGAGTGTAGCAGGAGATTACATGTTCCAGAGTTAATGGGTGATTTAAAGAGTGGTAATAATGTATATCGATTGACTGACCTATTGTGTGTTGGGACTAGCCACCCGTTGTGTTGTGCTTCGCGGTGCTATTGTGTTGGCTTGATGCACGAGTTGTTGATAGAGATTAGATCACGTTATCCGTTCTTGGCTCGGATATATTATTGGCATACCCACCGTTGGTATTGTGATATAAACATTGTTGTCATAACTTGTTGTTGGTATTGTGATAAAGATACATTATTGGCATACCCACTTAGTTGGTATTGTGATATTGATATATTGTTGGCATACCCACTGTTGGTATTGTGATATGATACGTTATTGGCGTACCCCATTGTTAGTACTTGTGATATTGAGCTTGATGTTGATATACGCATTGCACGCATTCTCATTCGTTCATGATACATAGCGATAATTCATTGATGATCAGATCGTTGATTGAGTGAAACTGATATTATAAAAACTCTTTACTTGAGTGATTGTGAGAAGGTCGATGTCTAATGATCAATTCCGGAATCTTTAATTGTGTGAAACTGATATTTGATAAAACTCTTTTACTTGAGTGATTGTTGGTAGGTACTTGTCATATTGGGCTTGATGTTAATACACGCGTTGCACGCATTCTCATTCATTCATGATGCATGGCCGATACCCGGTGATGATCCGGTATCGTTGATTGAGTGAAACTGATATTTGATAAACTCTTTTACTTGAGTGATTGTGAGATGGCCAATGTCCGATGATCCGTTTCGACATCGTTGTTGCATGGCCGATTCCGATGTTAGTCCGGAATCGTTATTAGTGCATGGACTTCGCGGGTCTCAGAGCGGTGCCGCCAGACCCCCTCGCGAGCAATTAGCTGTGGTCCCGTCCGTCTCGTTGGGCAAAGATCCGGAATGGGTGGCAGACTTCGCGAGTCACCTTTGGGTTGTGCTACCGAGACGTTGATATTTCGTCCGGGAGTACATGTGTACACCTCATTTGCATGGCATGGCATGGCATTGCATTCATACATCTTGCATAGCATTGCATTCATACATCTTGCATTGCACTGCATTATGCCTTGTTTGAGATGATTTGGTGTTTACTTGTGATGAATGGATTCGTATTGGTTTATTGACTTTTGCACATTTGGGATTGGTGCTTTACTTAGAAATGACACGTACTTGGATCCGGATTTACCGATCGAACTCGAGGAGGTATCCTGCTGCACCGTTCGTAAGATTAGTTACATATTTGGTCTCTATGTGTGATGTAGGATAACGGGTGTCCTAATGATGAGTTGACTACCACGCCGAAACGATCGATTCAATGACATATGAGTTCCGATATCGTTGTGAGCTTGATCCGGTGAATTATTAGAGTAAATTTAATGCTTACAATACATATACGTGCGTGGTAGATAGACGCATGACTTGTTTGGGTTTTTATCCCGTTTACTCCGTAAATTCTTTTTATCGATATAGACTAACCGCTTGCTACCATGATACTTACCTTCCGCACGCGTGGTTTGTACCGATATTGCACTTGCTACACGCTTGGGGATGTAGAATTTTCGTGATCGATCGTTCATATGTGGAACACGCGGTGCCTATCCGGAAGGCCTTCCTCCCATTTCATTCCGGGAGCCGCAGGTTAAGTTTTTAGAATGTAGTGCAGTAATCAAGTCATTAGTCGCTCTTGTACTAGTCTAGACCGTGTCATGGGGAAAGATGGATTAGTCCGTAATCATGTATTTGTTCAAATCATATGAACACTCGAGTTTATTACATAAATATTATGATATTCCACCGTTATTTCTAAATATCTATTGGTTTAAACGAATCGTCCTAATTTAATTGATGTGTATTCAATGAGAGGGTTCGCCTACCGAGGTTGAAATGTAGGTGCCCGCGCGACCCCCGAATTGGGTCGTGGCTAGTCGGTCACAAAATAATCTTGCCTTAGCATTAGTTAAGTGAACTTGGAATAAATCCCCTCTAATATGATGTCTTTACTAATTATGTGCTTAGTCTGATGTTTGGGTTGTTTTTTTGAATTGAAGGACGTGGGTTCATGCTTGTCATGACCCAACTAGAGGGCCATGACGGGTACCTGGAGCTGACTACCGAGCACCTCACATTCGGCTAATCATCATACTCAACCTGAACATGTATAATCTCCAAAGAAACACATATCTATATACATAAGCCCTCACGACTACCAAAAATAATATACAAAAGTACAATGACATCATTATGAAACACAATTTACCCACACGTACATACCTACGAGCCTCTTACTAGAGTACTAGACATAAGGACGATGTGACAAGACCCCGTCGTGCCCAAAATATATACACAAAAGAATGTGATCATAAGTAAGACCTCCGGAATAATGGAGGCTCCTATGAACCGCCGATAAGCTCCTACGGATCCGCACCGTCTCCTTTGCCACACACCGTGGGCATGAACACAGTAGTCCAAAAAAAAAAAGGACGCGCACGAACATTGTACCGAGCATGTAAGGCATGATGAATAATAGCGTAATAAAGAAACAATGAAACATGATCCGAAGATATACCTCGTTTAACCTTTAAAGAAAACACATGTATGCATATCATATATACCATCATCGTTAACCCGCGTCGGGTAACCATCATAATGCCGCCCACTAGTGGTTCCGTCCGGCCTTCTAGGCGTGTAATCATATGCACGACCCGCCTTCGCAGGTGACATGTCCGGCCATCTAGGCACTGTAATCATACGACTACCCGCCTTCGCGGTGACATGTCCGGCCATCTAGGCACCTGTAACTTCATCATCATATACATCTTATAAAGCATACATTAGAACTCAATTACAAGTATAACTCTATCGGGGTGACATAAGGTCGAGAACTCCCGATTCCATTATGGAGTATAGTCATGATCATCATATCTCACCATGAAGGGAACTAGTATTATAAGGTGAGTTTAACAACAATGAATAACATCAAAGAATCATGTGGATCATTGGCTTCATAGCAATATCATATCTTGAATTTTAGGATCTCTAGGTTTCGACTCATCATCATCATTATTGTATTCGTATCACATCTCTTATCTTTATTTCTTGAGAAGCTTTCTATAAACATTGACTCATAGTTTCCAGAATGTAAGAAATTCATGGAAGTATAAGGAAGTCATGTCATAGGAATCATGCCTTAGAAAGAAGGGACTAGCTTTACATACCTTTTCGTTTAGCTACTTTATCACTTGAACGTTCCCCTCCACTATTCACGTTTCTACCTTCAAGAGAGTTCGTACTATTATCAGATAATCGATAACGTAAGCATGATTGAACTAAAGCTAGAGAAAATTGGGCAGCATCTCCTTTGTTTATACAACTTTCTCCATACCATATAACAATTCCCAAACGGCAATAACAATATTCATAATATCATACTCAACAATCTTCATCAACTATACATTATTCATTTTCCTACTTCCATTTCAAGGTCATCCATAACCATGGTCATAATACAACATTACATTCGTCCTCCTATAATGTTTCTCCCATGTTCTTAATGTCATCTATAACAAGATTATACTCATAACATCTCAAGAATTATGATTCATGCCAACTACCATTCAAGAATACCATAATTTCACACTTGAACTCTATATTCCACTTCCTTCCATAATCTAAGTCTTTCAACCATTCAGTATGCTAGATAACATGTAATGATCATGAAACTCACCTTTGATTGCGTAGGAGAAAGTTTTGGATGAAAATGCTTCATTTGAAGAAAAACCCTAGCATCAATCCAAAGAGATTTCTTGACTCTAGCAATCCCTAAGAGCTTCCTTGCACTTGATTTCCTTGGATTAATGATATTGCTCCTTGATTTCTCTTCGATTCTTGAAAATAAAAAGTGTGGAATGTTCTAGAGACTTGGAGAGAAGTGGAAAAGTGTGAAAAATGAAAATAATGAAGTGGGAGCATCATTTTATACTTGAAAATAACTTAGCCCGTCGGGACTTTTACGGACACTTATACGGTCCGTATAACATTATACGGTCCGTATAAGTGACCGTACTTCACCATCAGAGAAAACAGCATTTCTGTTGGGTGTTATATGGACCCTTATATGGACCATATAAAGTTATAAGGACCCTTATATGGACCGTATAAAGTTATACGGACCGTATAAGCGGTCGTATAACCCCACCTTTCTGAAATTGTTTTCGTCGTTCGTTTGATCTCCAATCCTTATGGAACCTTCTTAACACTTGTATAACACTTCATTAACCATCTAAGGAGTGTTATAACTTTTCCTCAAGACATCATTAGATCAACATTAGCTCGGTACTTGCAACCCCTTTTCAAACACGACTTATACTTTACATTCTTCAACGAACTTTCTCCGCTTACCTCAAACATCTTTGGAATCTTAATTAGAATGCTTTAGTACTACTTCTTACTTATAGAAACATCGTATACTTTTCACCCTGCGTTAGTCTATCTACCATGCGACGACATGAAATTTTTCGAGGTATAACATCTTTACCCCTTTTAAAACATTCGTCCTCGAATGTTAAGTTCTTCGGGATTTCTACAAAAATTTCGCGAGAGTTTCCCCTGTAATATGGCGCTAGCATCCTGTCACAACAACCCATAATAACATCGCCTCATAGGGGTACAATATAATGGCAAGAAAATATGGCCACACACGACCAAAAGCATAAAAGAAAGCATATATACCTCATAATGTTAATGTCTCATTTTGAATCTCTTCCGGGGATAGAAACAAGTGTGGGTATTGGGACTTTATGTTTTCTTCCGCTTCCCAAGTCATTTCTTCTCGGTTATTGCTTCACCACAAGACTTTAACTGAAGCTACTTCTTTGTCTCTGAGTCTCCGTACTTGCCTATCTAGTATAGCAATAGGTACCTCTTCATAAGCCAACTTTTCCGTCACTTGAATATCATCTATCTGCATAATTCTAGTTGGATCCCCAATATATTTTCGGAGCATTGACACATGAAAGACGGGATGGACTGACTCAAGTTCTGAGGGTAAGTCCAATTCATAGGCTACTTGGCCTATCCTGCAGACAATCTTATAAGGTCCAATGTATCGAGGACTCAATTTTCCCTTCTTGCCAAATCTCATCACACCTTTCATCGGTGACACTCTTAAGAATACCCAATCAGTAACTTGGAATTCTAAGTCCCGCCGATGGTTGTCCGCATAGGATTTTTGACGACTTTGGGCTGTCATTAATCTATCTCGGATAACCTTGACCTTTTCCACCGCTTGTTGAATTAACTCAGTGCCTATTAGTTGTACCTCTCCTACTTCGAACCACCCAATTGGAGATCTACACTTTCTTCCATATAGAGCTTCATACGGGGCCATCTGAATACTAGAATGATAGCTATTGTTGTATGCAAACTCAATAAGAGGTAAGCGGTCATCCCAACCACCTCCAAAATCTAGCACACATGCCCGTAACATATCTTCCAATGTCTGAATAGTGCGTTCGGCTTGCCTATCCATTTGTGGATGAAACATTGTGCTAAGCCTTACCTAAGTACCCAAACCTTCTTGGAAAGACTTCCAGAACTTAGCTATAAATTGTGCTCCTCGATCTGTGATAATAGATAACGGGATACCATGGAGTCGCACTATCTCCTTAAGATATAACCTTGCATAATCTTCTGCCAAATATGTGGTTATGACTGGAAGAAAATGAGCTAATTTCGTCAGTCTATCCACGATCACCCATATGGAATCATACTTGTTTCGGGAACGAGGCAACCCTACAATAAAATCCATGTTCATCACTTCCCATTTCCAAGTTGGAATCTCCATTGCTTGCAATAACCCTCGTGGCTTTTGATGTTTAATTTTCACTTGCTGGCAATTTGGACACTGAGCTACAAATTCTGCTTTGTCTTTCTTCATTCCATCCCACCAATACATTAATTTAAGATCATGGTACATCTTTGTCTCGCCTGGGTGAATAGAATACCGAGAATGATGAGCTTCTTCTAGAATCCGACGACGTAGCCCTGCAACATTCGGGACACATAGCCTGTGTCGGTATCTAAGAACTTCATCCGTAGAGATTTCAAATGGAGACTTCTCTTTCTCATGAAATGTATCTCTATAGTGGCTCAACTGAGGATCTTTATATTGACGCTCTTTCAGCTCCATGTCCAAGGATGAAATCAACGGTTGATTAATAATATCAATTCCGTGTTACACGCATCAATTAGACGAACTCGAGGGCTAGCTGACGGAGCTCACAAATTAATTCTTTCTACTTCGGAGGGGCCTCACATAGACTTCCTATTGATTTGCGGCTAAGTGCATCGGCTACTACATTCGTTTTCCCGGGGTGGTATAAAATACTCACATCATAATCTTTCAGTAGTTCTAACCACCGCCTCTACCGTAGATTTAACTCCTTCTGCTTGAAAATATATTGGAGACTCTTGTGATCTGTATAAATATCAACATGTACGCCGTACAAATAGTGTCTCCATATCTTTAATGCATGAATAACCGCAGCTAATTCAAGGTCATGGGTCGGATAGTTCTTTTCATGTTTTCGCAATTGCCTTGAAGCATAGGCAATGACTCTGCCGTCTTTGCATCAACACACATCCTAGCCCAACACCAGAGGCATCACAATATACAAGATAACCATCGGCCCTTTCCGGAAGTGTCGGGGCTAAGGCTAAATTTAATTTATCCTTCAATTCTTAGAAACTGCATTCACAAGCATCAGTCCATTAGAATCTTGCTGACTTCTGAGTTAGCTTTGTCAATGGTGCTGAAATAGAGGAAAACCCTTCCACAAATCTTCTATAGTAACCTACCAATCCCGTAAAACTACGCGACACGTAGGTGTTGTAGGCCTTGACAAGTCTTCACGACCTCAATTTTCTAAGTATCCACTCGAATGCCATCACCGAAATAATATGACCCGAGAAAAGTCAAAGAATTAAACCAAAATTCGCATTTTGAAAATTTTGCATACAATTCACGAGTACGAAGAATCCAAGGACAATGCATAAATGGTCTGCGTGCTCGGATTCTGTCCGAGAGTATACAAGAATATCATCAATGAACACAATCACAAACAGATCTAGGAGGAATACATTATTCATTAGATTCATAAACACTGCCGGGGCATTAGTTAACCCAAATGACATCACCCGAAATTCATAGTGGCCATATCTCGTTCTGAAAGTTGTTTTAGGAATATCTTCTTCTCTAACCCTCACTTGATGATAACCTGACCTCAGATCTATTTTGGAAAACCACTTGGCACCATGTAATTGATCAAACAAATCATCAATTCTTGGTAGCGGATATTTATTCTTTATCGTCACCTTGTTCAACTGCCGATAGTCGATGCACATCTGTAGGGAACCATCTTTCTTTTTTACAAATAGGAAAGGTGCTCCCCACGGTAACGAACTGGGCCTAATGAATCCCTTCTCAAGCAAATCCTTCAATTGAGCCTTCAACTCTTTCAATTTAGCAGGAGCCATTCGGTAAGGAGGAATAGAGATAGGCTTAGTATCCGGTAATACATCAATCGCAAAATCAATCTCTCTTTCCGGAGGAAGACCTGGGAGTTCATATGGGAATACATTCGAAAATTCATTCACTATCGGGATGGATTAAAAAGTCGGTGGCTTTGCTTCAGTGTCATGAACTCGGACTAAGTGATAAATATAGCCTTTAGCTATCATCTTCCTTGCCTTAAGGTAGGAGATAAACCTACCTGCGGGTACGCCTTGTATTACCTCTCCATTCAAGCACGGGTTCCCGAAAATTGAAATCAAACAACTTTCATTCGCAATCGACATTGGCATAACATAAGGCCAACCAATCCATACCCATAATCACATCAAAATCTAACATTTCCAGCTCAACCAGATCAACTTTAGTCTGACGATCACATACCACAATTATATAATTCTTGTTTACTTGTCTAGCTACTACGGGATCACCAACCGGAGTAGATACCTCAAAAGGTTTAATTGGTTCGGGTTTCACCCCAATACGACCAGCAATATAAGGAGTAATATAAGACAACGTAGAACCCGGATCTATCAATGCATAAACCTCATGGGAGAATATAGATAGTATACCTGTAACCACATCTGGGGAGGGCTCAAATCCTGGCGTCCGGCTAGAGCATAAATACGGGGCTGGGTACCACCTGAACTGGACGCTTCCCCTCTGTCTCTTCCTCGACCTGCTGGAATCTGGGAAGTCTTCCCTATCGGGCGCACAGACGAAGAAGAACCAGCTGCTGATCTTGTGGGCTGAACCCCACCTCTACCGTACCTCGAGGGACAATCACGCATCACATGCCCAGTCTATCCACAAACATAACAAGCATCGGAGCCTTGGTGACACAGGCCCGAATGTAACTTTTCGACCGACTACATCATGGGACCGGTGGTCTCCTTTGACTATAATCGCCTCCAAACTGGGAATCTGAAGCTCTCGAGCTCTAACCGTGCCCTGAATAAATGGAGCGGTCAAATCTCCTACCTGCAAATCGGGAAGGTGCACTAGTTGTCGATTGTCCTGAGTATCTATAATGTGACTGCCTCGATTCCTCTCTATAGTCGCTACCTGCACCCATAGATCTAGCTCTCTTATTCTGCCTTCTATCAATATCGCGCTCACCCCTTTGCGGATGTTGCTGCTCTTCTAGATTCTGGGCATGGGCCTGAATACGAGAAATATCCAGCAGTCTTTAAATAAATGTGTCCCTAAGCCACTCACAAACCTATGCACTCTATCTCTCATGTCAGCCACCATGGTCGGAGCATATCTAGCCAATGAGTTAAAGTGAAGACTATACTCCGGCACTCATATTCCCTTGTTCAAATTTAAGAATCTATCTGGTCTAGCTCGACGGACATCGGGTGGCAAATAATAACGAAGGAAAGCATCCACAAATTCCTGCCAAATCGGGGGAGGTGCATTTTCCTTTCTTGAGGATATCCAATTATTATACCAAAGAACCGCTACTTCTCGGAGTCTATAAGATGCCAACTCCATAGATTCAGTATCGGAGACATGAATAATTTTCAATGTTCTCAACATCTCATCAATAAAACCTTGCGGGTCTTCATCCGGCTTTGACCCGAAAAACTCTGGAGGATTTAAACTCATAAAATTCTGGGCTCGAGTACTAGTTGCCTGTCACCGGAACCTGTACTCTTCCGCTGTGCCTGTGCGGTAACTAATTTTGTCAGTAACTGAATAGCTTCGGTCATTTGTTGACCGAAGCACCCGGTGGAGAAGCGGAGGCATAGGAGTGGAGGAAGCCCCTTTCTCTGGAATAGGCGGAGTGTAGGAGATGGAGCCTCTAAAGCCCTTCTTCTTGTTCTTCTAAATTAGGTGGACTATGAGAGGTATCATAACAAATGGAGCCTCATTTTGAGATTCATTTTCCTAAATATTCTATCTTCTTTATAAGTGTGGCGGCTCCCTTTTCTATGGACACGGCTCGTAGACACACCTCGCCGTAGCCTTGCCGACCTGCTAGGGGCGATGTGTGTAGCTTTTCTCTTAAGCTAATCATTGTACCGAAATATAACACACATATCTATATACATAGGGAGGTACACAAATGATTACAGTACATGATCGCTCTATCGCACGATCTAGTAAGAAGAAGAATGGTCGTTTTATATATATATACACCAAAGAATATGAAATAGCCCTCGAATAATGGAGTTCTCTGTTTATAAGTGTGGCGCTCTTGGACATGAACACCCAAAAAGAAAGGACGTCAGTACGAACATTGTACTGAGTATGTAAGGCATGAATAGTACTGGCATAAAAAAGAAATCATAAAGCATGAGACGAAGATATAACCTGATTAACCTTTAAAAGTAAACACGTTTTATACATCTCAGATATATAAACCATCACCTTCGTTAACCCGGTGACCATTATATCCGGCCATCTAGTGTTGTCACGGTGTAACTTAATCATCATATACATCTCATAAAGCATACATTAGAACTATACTTATCATAAAGCAATTAGAATCCAAAGATAACTAATCTATCGGGGTGACATAAGGTCGAGAACTCCCGATTCCATTATGGAGTAGTCATGATCATCATATCTCACCTTGAAGGAACTAGCATTATAAGGTGAGTCTAACAACAATGAATAACATCAAAGAATCATATGTGGATCATTGGCTGCATAGAAATATCATATCGTGAATTTTAGGATCTCTAGGCTTCGACTCGTCATCATTATTATCGTATTCGTATCACATCTCTTATCTTTATTTCTTGAGAAGCTTTCTATAATAGTCATTGCTTATAGTTTCCGAAATGTAAGAAATTCATGGAAAAATAAGAGAAGTCATGTCATAAGAATCATGCCTCAGAAAGAAGGGACTAGCCTTACATACCTTTTCGTTTAGCTACTTTATCACTTGAACGTTCCCTTCCACTATTCACGATTCTACCTTCAAGAGAGTTCGTACTAATATCAGATAATCGATAACGTAAGCATGCTTGAACTAAAGCTAGAGAAAATTGGGTAGCATCTCCTTTGTTTATACAACTATCTCCATATCATATATCAACTCTCAGTCATCCATAATAACATTCCTAATATCATAGTCGATAACAATCTGTTAACTATACATTTTTCATTTCTCCTACTTTCTTTCAAGGTCATTCATAACCATGATCATAATACAATATTGAATTCATTCCTATAATGTTTCTCCCAACATTCCTTAAATGTCATCTATAACAAGATTATACTCATAACATGTCAAGAATTATGATTCATGTCAACTACTATTCAAGAATACCATAATTTCACACTTGAACTCCGTATTCCACTTCCTTCCATAATCTAAGTCTTTCAACCATTCAGTATGTTAGATAACACGTAATGATCATGAAACTCACCTTTGATTGCGTCGGAGCAAGTTTTGGATGAAAATGCTTCATTTGAAGAAAAACCCTAGCATCAATCCAAAGAGATTTCTTGACTCTAAGCAATCCCTAAAAGCTTCCTTGCACTTGATTTCCTTGGATTAATGATATTGATCTTTGATTTCCCTTTGGATTCTTGAAAATGAAATATGTGGAATGTTCTAGAGTCTTGAGAGAAGTGGAAAAGTGTGGAAAATGAAAATAATGAAGTGGGAACACATTTTTATACTTGAAAAATAACTCGCCCGCCGGGACTTTTATGGACACTTATATGGTCCGTATAACATTAAGTGACCGTGGTTCACCATCATGGAAAATAGCATCCTTGGGTGTTATACGAACCCTTATACGGACCGTATAAAGTTATACGGATCGTAATAGCGGTCGTATAACCCCACTTTTCTGAAATTGTTTCCGTCGTTCGTTTGATCTCCAATCCTTATGGAACCTTCTTAACACTTGTTTAACACTTCAGTAACCATCTAAGAAACATTATAACTTTTCCTCAAGACATTATTAGATCAACATTAGCTCGGTACTTGCAACCCTTTTTCAAACACGACTTATACTTTACATTCTTCAACGAACTTTCTCCGCTTACCTCAAACGTCTTTGGAATCTTAATTAGAAGGCTTTAGTGCTACTTCTTACTTATAGAAACATCGTATAATTCTCACCCTGCGTTAGTCTATCTACCATGCGACGACATGAAATTTTTTGAGGTGTAACAGAATCCTTCTAAATGTAGATTGTCCAAGCTTCGACGGTGAACATTAAGTAGTCAAGAAGACAAAGAGGTATGTAAGGCTAACCCTTCTTTCATTAATGCATGATTCCTTTGCTATATACCTTCTCATAGGTTCCAAAATGTCTCCCAAATGACTCTATCTCTAAAATTACTAAAGCCCATGATTGTCGATACTTTCACGATGCTATTACTTCCTTTACATGATAGTTGATCCTCTAAGGAAAGATGTAACGAAAATGATGATGGTGATGATGTTGATGATACCTATGGACTCTTATGTATACGTGTCTAAGAATGTATGGCTATTATGTAACACCGAGCTTGTATGGCCGGGTATGATACCTATCGCGCGCACACCATTACAGTTGGGTACGGATAACACTGAGCCTTGGTAGGGCAAGGTATGTCTAACACCGAGCCTTGTCATGGTCGGGTATGTGAAACACCGAACCTTCATGGTCGGGTATGGTACTAATGTATGAGTAAGCATTAGAAATGGAAGGTCCCTATGAGAGACAAGTAAGTAAATATGATGAGGGCCACTAGAGGTACAAATGGCTCTATTACTTCATGATTCTTCTCTCTTATGCTATTTCTTATGTTACTTCTTATGCTTCTACTATGATATTGATTATGCTTTATATGTTCGGAGCATTATTAAATGCGCGTCCTTTTGTTTGTGGACTTGCAATATGCCCGCAGTGGACGGATACGAGACTTGATCCATAGATTACTTACTCGGGGATGCATGTAATGAGCTCCATTTGATCCGGGCCGCATGGTAACATTTGGTATTATTCTTTTGTGTACATACATATGGGCATGGCGGGGTCTTGTCCCGTCTATATGATGTTACATACCCTCTTAGAAGCTCGTAGACAGTTGTGTATGGTTAAATGTCTTTTATCCTTGTTGGCTTATATTTTGTATATCATTTTGTTGGCCTCGTCGGCTTGTGTATATGGATATGGGCATGGTTGTTGATGATGATATAAATGTGTCGTTGCCCAATGAGATTAGTATTATTGATGTATAGAAATCATGCGTAGGCCATGCGGCTCACCTAAATGTGAATATGAATGTACGATAAGAGGTGCCCAGGTGGGTTAGTACTGGGTGCCCATCATGGCCCTCCGGTTATGTCGTGACATTCTACCGGCTACTTCTGATGGGTCAAAGACTATGGTTTGAAGACAGACTCTTGATCTTATGACTGCTCTCGAATATCAGACTCCAAAGGCTGGGCTCCGTGGAAGAGCAGAAGATGTTTAAGCATTTCAGAAAGATGGATACTCCCAAGTATGATGGAGACCCCGAGGATGACGCATATGATTTTTGATCAATTTTCATGAGAGGTTGCAAAACCTCAGGTTAGTAGAGTCTCGTGGTATGGACTACACTACTTTTCAAATTGTTGGCCTCGTCAAGTAGTGGTGAAGGTCGTTGGTTGAGAGTAGACTAGTAGGGTATCCTCCATTCACTTGGACTTCATTCACTCAGGAATTTTTGGGCAAGTTCGCTCCTTGCAGTGTGAGAGAGAGGAGGAGGGCTCAGTTCGAAGGGTTATGCCAGGGGCGTATGTCTGTGACAAAGTATGAGACCCAGTTTCACGCTTTATCTTGCCATGCTTTGATGATTCTTCCTGATGAGGTTAAGAGGGTGAGGAGGTTCACCAATGGGTTGATTTGTCCCCTTCGTTTGATTGTTGCACAAATGGCTACCACGGGTTCTTCTTTTCAGCAGATTGTGGATGCAGTTCGAGAGGCTGAGTTTATTAATCGTATGGACTATGAGGAGAAAGTGGTCAGAGGACCCGCTTTTCCCCTAGTGTTTGTACCTCATCTAGAGGTAGAAGACATCATGGTAATGGTCATTACCATCCGTCTAGCAGGCCATTTTATGCAGCTATGCTAGTATCTGAGGGAGGTCAGTCTGTGCGTACTTCTTATTGTTTCGGACAGCTAACTCCAAGTAATCATAGACCATCTGGTCGTGGTGGACATTCGGGTGACAGTTCTTCTTTTTAGCAATCCGCAGTTCCTACAAGATGTTATGAGTGTGATGACTTTGGACATTTCAAGAGGGATTGTCCCGGAATTAGGCGTGGTGGTTAGAACCAGAGTTGTTAGGTTCCCGTGCCTTGGATAGCGGCCTAGCTGCCTAGAGGTGGTTGTCATGGTAGTAGAGGTAGCTCTCAGCAGGTAGGGGTGGTACTTAGCCCGGCTGAGGTAGTGGTCCTAGGGGTACTCAGACTTCGGGTGATCATGCTTATTTCTATGCTTTTCCAGGCAGACGCCTCCAATGTTATAGGTATTCTTTTGGTTTGCCATCGTTCTGCTGCGGTATTATTTGATCCTGGCTCTACCTACTCTTATGTGTATGTGTACTTTTTTATGAGCTTGGATTTGATGTGTGATTCGCTAGATTTTCCTATTCATGTTTCTAACACCTGTTGGGAATTCTCTAGTGGTAGACCGAGTATATAGATGTTGTGTAGTAACTTTGATGGGGTACGATACCCGGTTATATTTGAAAGTCTTGGATATGGTAGATTTTGATGCTCTTCTCAGGATGTATTGGTTATCTCCGTATCACACGATCTTGAATTGTCATGTCAAGACAGTTACTTTTAGCCATGACGAACATTCCTAGATTGGAGTAGAAGGGTGCTCTTAGCCAATAGCCGAAGAGGATTATATCGTTTCTTAAGGCTCAAAGGATGGTGAAGAAGGGGCGTCACTCCTATTTGGCGTATGTTCGAGATGCTAGTTTGAAGACTCCTCCATTAGAGTTAGGTCCCGTCTTGCTGAGAGAATTTCCATAGGTTTTCCCGATGGATCTTTTAGGTGTTTCACCAGATCGTGAAAGTGACTTTTGTATGGATTTGGAGCCGATCACTCTGTTACACCTCAGAAATTTATGTCGTTGTGTCGTAAGTAGACTAACACGAGCTTAAGGTCAATATCAAGTTCTTATGACTATAAGAAAGGTACTTGGTAATTTTATAATGTATGCGATAAGATTTTGAAGTGATATAAATTAGTGAGACTAAGTTCGTCAAAGGAAATAGAGGTATAAGTTGTGTTTGGGGAAGATTTTGCAACTATCGAGTTAAGGATTGATTGGTAATGCCTTGGAGAAGAGTTATGAGGATATTTATACTATTAATGAAGTGCTAAACAAGTGTTAAGAAGGTTCCATAAGGATTGGAGATCAAACGAATCGACAGGAACAAGTTCGGGGAGAAAGTGGATTATACGACCATTTATACGGTCTGTATAATATTGTACGATCCGTATAATGGTTCGTATAACAATTACAGCGAAGGGCCATCACTGATGGAGTTATACCGTCACTTATACGGACCGTATAATATTATACGGACTGTATAAGGGTCCGTATAATCCCATCGGGCTGAGCTATTTTCCAAGTATAAATGTAAGTCCCACTTTCTAATTTTTCATTTTACATCTTCTCCACTTCTCTCAAGACCTCTAGAAGGTTCCATACATTTTATTAACATAAACTCAAGGTGAATCCAAGATCAAACACTAATAATTAGTGGAATCAAGTCCAAGGAGGCTAACAAGGGTTCATGGAAGCTAGAAATTTCCTTGGAATTGAAGTTAGGGTCTCCAGTGATATTTTCATCCAAAGCCCATTCTACATAATCAAAGGTGAGTTTTATGATCATTTCATGTTACTAAGAATATTGAATGGTTGAACGACTTGGATTGAGGAAGAAAGTAGAATATGGAGCTCAAATGTGAAAATAATGGTATTCTTAAATAGTAACTTGACTTGAATTATAGTTCTTGACATGTTATGAGTATAATCTTGTTATAAATGATATAAATAATGTTAAAAAAGCATTACATGACACCACTAGTGGGCGGCATGACATGATTACCCGGATGCGGGAGGCCGGGACGCGGGCTAATGATGTTATTGATTCGAACCCAGGTTCATGTACGTATGTGTGATATGTTATGAAGGTAAAAAAAGTAAGCATGCATGATTCCGCCTCAAGAGGCAAGCGATTCTGATTATCTCTTCTTCTCATGCTTTCTACATTTCCTTATTATGTTACAATGCATGCCTTACATACTCAGTACATTTTTCGTACTGACGTCCTTTTCTTTTGGACGCTGTGTTCATGCCCACAGGGAGACGGTACAGATCCTTAGGAGCTAGATCCGCTTGCACAGGAGCACTTTCCTACTCCGGAGGTGCAGTTTTTGATATATTCTTTTGTGTACATATTCGGGTATGATGGGGTCCTGTCCCGTCCTTATGTCTCAGTACTCTAGTAGAGGCTCGTAGATACGTATGCGTGGGTAGTAGTTGTCCCATGGATACATCAGTGTATATTTTTGTATATCATTTCTGCAGCCGTGAGGGCTTATGTATATATATGTGTTGCCGTGGAGATTGTGTATGTTCAGGTTGGGTATGATGATTGGCGTAATGAGGGGTGCTCGGTAGTCAGCTCCGGGTTCCCGTCATGGCCCCTAGTCGGGTCGTGACACACTCAGCCCATTTCTATTCTGCCATATCGGATGGCACCGGTCTAGCTAAAGGAGCACTTGTAAGATTTGTTGAGCAAATGGTTCATTCGGCCTAGTGTTTCACCATAGGGTGCTCCCGATGTTATGCGTGAAGAAGAAGGATGGATCTATGCACATGTGTATTGACTATCAACAGTTGAACAACGTGACTATCAAGAACAAGTATCTGATTCCTCGCATTGATTATTTATTTGATCAACTTCAGGGTGCTTTCAAAAGCTCAAGAATTTGAAAGCTTGCCTCATACTCCTCGGACTAATGGAATTCCACCTCCTTCTGAGTCAATTTGATCAACGGGGATGTAATGGATGAAAACCCCTCTATAAAACGTCGATAATAGCTCGCAAGACCAACAAAACTCCGAACCTCAGTGATCGAAGCAGGTCTGATCCAATCACAAACTGCCTCAATCTTCTTAGAATCAACCATGATACCCTCCTTAGCCACTGTAAGATGCAAGAATGCCACCTAACTAAGCAAAAACTCGCACTTTGAAAACTTCAGACAAAGCTTCTACTCCTTCAAAATCCTAAGAACAATCCTCAAATGTGGCTCGTGGTCCTCCCTACTACGAGAGTAAGTAAAACAAGATATCATCGATGAAGACAATTACCAAGGAATCTAAGTACGGTCTGAACACTCCATGAAATATGCCGGAGCATTTATCAACCCAAATGACATCACCAAAAACTCATGATGCCTATAACACATCCGGAATCTTTGTCTTAGGAACATCCTCAGCCCTAATCTTCAACTGGTGATAAACGAATCTCAAGTCAATCTTAGAATGACATAAGCACCCCGAAGTTGATCAAATAAATAATCAATGCGAGGAATCAGATACTCGTTCTTGATAGTCAAGTTGTTCAACTGTTGATAGTCAATACACATGTGCATAGATCCATCCTTCTTCTTCACGTATAATATCGGGAGCACCCTATGGTGAAACACTAGGCCGAATGAACCATTTGCTCAACAAATCTTACACATGCTCCTTCAGCTCGACCGGTGCCATCCGATATGGCAGAATAGAAATAGGCTGAGTGTGTCACGACCCGACTAGGGGCCATGACGGGAACCCGGAGCTGACTACCGAGCACCCCTCATTACGCCAATCATCATACCCAACCTGAACATACACAATCTCCACGGCAACACATATATATACATAAGCCCTCACTTATGAAATGATATACAAAAATATACACTGATGTATCCATGAGACAACTACTACCCACGCATATGTATCTACGAGCCTCTACTAGAGTACTGAGATATAAGGACGGGACAGGACCCCGTCATACCCGAATATGTACACAAAATAATATATCAAAAACTGCACCTCCAGAGTAGGAAAGTGTTCCTGTGCAAGTGGATCTGGCTCCTAAGGATCTGTACCGTGTCCCTGTCTACCTGTGGGCATGAACACAGCGTCCAAAAGAAAAGGACGTCAGTATGAACAATGTACTGAGTATGTAAGGCATGCATTGTAACATAATAAGGAAATGTAGAAAGCATGAGAAGAAGAGATAACTGTAACTGCTTGCCTCTTGAGGCGGAATCATGCATGCTTACTTTTTTTACCTTCATAACATATCACACATACGTACATGAACTGTCTGAATCAATAACATCATTAGCCCGCGTCCTGGCCTCCCGCATCTGGGGTAATCATGTCATGCCGCCCACTAGTGGTGTCATGTAATGCTTTTTTAACATTATTTATATCATTTATAACAAGATTATACTCATAACATGTCAAGAACTATAATTCAAGTCAAGTTACTATTTAAGAATACCATTATTTTCACATTTGAGCTCCATATTCTACTTTCTTCCTCAATCCAAGTCATTCAACCATTCAATATTCTTAGTAACATGAAATGATCATAAAACTCACCTTTGATTATGTAGGAATGGGCTTTGGATGAAAATACTTCACTTGGAGACCCTAACTTCAATTCCAAGGAAATTTCTAGCTTCCATGAACCCTTGTTAGCCTCCTTGCACTTGATTCCACTAATTATTAGTGTTTGATCTTGGATTCACCTTGATTTTATGTTAATGAAATGTATGGAACCTTCTAGAGGTCTTGAGAGAAGTGGAGAAGATGTAAAATGAAAAATTAGAAAGTGGGACTTACATTTATACTTGGAAAATAGCTCAGCCTGATGGGATTATACGGACCCTTATACGGTCCGTATAAGTGACCGTATAACTCCATCAGTGATGTCCCTTCACTGTAACTGTTATACGAACCATTATACGGATCATACAATATTATACAGACCGTATAAATGGTCGTATAATCCACCTTCTCCCCAAACTTGTTCCTGTCGATTCGTTTGATCTCCAATCCTTATGAAACCTTCTTAACACTTGTTTAGCACTTCATTAATAGTCTAAATATCCTCATAACTGTTCTCCAAGGCATTACCAATCAATCCTTAACTCGATAGTTGCAAAATCTATTATAATGCTTCTGGAATAGGTCTTAGGTGTGTGTTAATGTAGAAGGGAAAGGAGCTAGCTTATGCTTCGAGGAAGTTGAAGGGGCATGAAATGAACTACCCCACTCATGATTTGGAGTTGGCGACGGTAGTATTCGCGTTGAAGACTTGAAGGCATTATCTTTATGGGGTGCATTGTGAGGTATCCACCGACCATCGTTGCCTTCGGTATATTTTCAATAAAAAGGACCTCAATTTGAGATAGTGTAGTGTAACAACCCGTTTGGTCGTTATAGTGTTTTTGACGGACTTACCCCTGTTGACCCTTCCTCGAGCCTTATTAGTACGATTTTGACCCGTAGGAATAGGTGGCATGGTTCCCGAGGTAGCTGGGGGAGTTTTATGATGACTTATGTGAAATAGAGTCTTAAAGTGAAAAACGGTTGACCTTTTCAAAAATTTTGTCTATTCCGAGAGGTCTGAATGGTCAATTATGACTTTTTGGGATGTTCAGTTCTGTTTCCGATGCACTCGGGAGCATTTTGGGTTATTGGTTGGAAAGTTGGCCTGTGAACATTAGGTTTTGACTGGATTAAATAGATCTCCGTTGGAAATTTTGAGACCACGAGCGAGTCTACAGCGCATTTTTATATGTGTTTCCATATCTGGTTTGCATGTGGGAGGTCTCAGATGATCGTTAGGTTTTGGAATGAGTTAGTGAAAAACTGGCATTTCTACTTGTATCTGATGACCGCTGTGGCTGCCTCAGTGTGCGCTGTAGGCCTGGTCCGCTATGGTGTGTTATGGTGATTCGTAGTGGTGCGCTATGGCGAAGGGTAGTCCGCGGGAGCGGCTCCGCTACACCGCTACGGCAGATGACGTGGACGCAGTCCTATCTAATGCCTATTTAAAAACCTTCATTTCCTATCCTTACATTTATTATTCCTAAGTGTCTTTGAGGTGAATTGAAGAGGTTCTAAGTAGATTTCTCTTGAGGGTAAGTTCTATAACCTAGATTTCATTCATTTAACTTTCTTAAGCATGAATCCATGATAGAAAATCTATAAAAACTTAAGGTAGAAGATGGGTTTTGACACTTACTTCATTATTTGATATTTTGTCTTTCAATATGATATTTTTTGATAGATTTGACTAACTTAAGCATGGAATTTGATGACTTAGTGACCAATAGGCTTGAATCTTCCATTGTGCTTGAGAATTGAAAGATTGAAAGTTAAGGTTTATACCCAAATTGGGGGTTTTGACTTGAATGATGAAATTGACCTATATTTGAGTTAATTTAGCAATTGAAGAGTAATATTGGACTTCTAGAATGTTGGGTTACCAATTCCACCTTCAAAATACCCGTTTTACCCTTGTGGGCCAATTTCCCCCTTTTTCATAGCTGTTCTTCATTCGAACGATAGTATAACAATATGGGTATCGTTGTTATGACTTAATTCTGGTTAGACTTCGATTAGTGAAGCATATGTAGAATTAGTGATTACGGGAGAAAGCATGTTACGCCTTCAGGTATGAAGCTGGGATGGATTACTCAGGTTTGGTATTGTTGACTGATTTGCGGGCTTGTCACCTCATTGTGATTTATTGGATCGTCGCCATGTTTGTGATATTTAATTGTACCTTTGTTGTACGATTATAATACGATTGTCTCTCACCTATCTTGACATTATCATGGATAGAGGAAAGGACTTGAGTTGATGTTGATATGGGGTTATGTGTCCATATGTGGCCCGATTGGGATTGATATGATACACTTGATGTTATTATTTTGCATTGCATTCATCCTCATTTCCATGGTACAGTGATATTATCGGTGATTGGTGTTGGTGATGATAAGTGAGATGGAAACATATGTAAATCTTGGGACATATTTGATAGCGTAGCCATCTTCGGGATGTGTACGGAATGGCTAGTGGTGTGGTTGGTGTTGCGGATTCATCTCTGGGCTGTGTGTAGAGTGACTGGTACATGGACTTCGCGGGTCACCCATGGGTCATGACTATCGAGACGTGGAGGTATTCCGTCCGTAGCATGTATGTACAGAGATTACATTTGACCATTGCATATCATCACATCTCACTTGCATTGCATTCTTATCATTGTATAGTACACTTTCCCTTGATTCCTTGGTTGATGACTCATTGAGTGGCTGCATAAGGTATTCACTTAGAGACTTGATAGACTCGAGGATCACATACTTTCACCTAGGTTGTGACTTGATACTACTATACTTGTCCGTAACATGTATGTACAGATATTACATTTGACCATTGCATATCATCACATCTCACTTGCATTGCATTCTTATCATTGTATGGTACACTTTCCCTTGATTCCTTGGTTGATGACTCATTGAGTGGCTGCATAAGGTATTCACTTAGAGACTTGATAGACTCGAGGATCACATACTTTCACCTAGGTTGTGACTTGATACTACTATACTTGAGTTATTGTTCTCGGACTGTGTTGTGTTTGTACCTGATCGTGAGCATGTCTATTCTTCAATTTCTTCCTTTATATATGTTAGCTAAATGTTGTCGGCCTATGAACCCTACTACTACGTAGTGTTTGTACTGATACTACCTTGTTGTATTCTTTTCTAAGTGCAGAGTACATGGCAGGTTCCACATCCACTCCTTGCGACTGATCCAGAGGCTTTCTTTGTTGAGTCTCTAGGGTGAGCATGCTTAATGTGTCACGACCCAACCCCGTAGGCCGCGACTAGTGCCCGAGCTGCACACTCGTATACACACCTATTAGCTATAACCAGCCTATAACTAGCATGATAAGGAACTTATATAAAAAGGCAAGACGTCGTCTCAAAACTGTCTCATATATATACATATCACGGCAACCTGTCTCCTGAGGAGTTACAACTCTCAACAGATAACATCGTACATAAGCCGGCGAGGCTATCATAACATATGGGAACGCCCCAACTATATACATGCAAGCCGACAAGGCTGCCACTACATACAATATCCCCAAACATATATACATACGCAAGCCGACAAGGCTGCCACTACGAATGGGAACGTCCCAAAACATAAGTCATAAATACACAACTAAACAGCAACTATATACAAACCCACACATATGTCTACAGACCTCTAAGAGTAACAATAGTATCATAGGACGGGACAGGGCCCTGCCGTACCCCTGCATAGACACATATATACAACAAAAGGATCTGTACCAAAAAGCTAGGCTCCGGAACAAGGGAGCACTCCAAGATAGCTGAATAGATATCCTAGGCTGGCGGATCACCAAAATGAACGTCTGTACCTGCGGGCATGAAACGCAGCCCCCCGAGGAAAGGGGGTCAGTACGAAATATGTACTGGGTATATAAAGCATGAAATATAGTAAACAGGATCATAACCGAAATAAGGAGTACAGAAAACGAGTACAATAACCAGAATACCAAAATGCTTGCTTTTGAAACACAAATCATGCATGTCAATATCATATATCATATCCGGCCCATTATAAGACTCGGTGAACATGGTCGCCACTCCGTCTTTGGCGCCATAACACAGCATACTCCAGAACACAGCATAACTCCGTATCACGGCGTAACTCCGTATCACAGCATAGCTCTGTATCACGGCATAGCACCATAACACAGCATAACACCATAACACAACATAATACCATAACACAGCATAACACCATAAGTAATATATATATACCGTACCCGGCCCTCTAGTGAGGGACTCGGTGAAAGATGTAATAACACTATGCACGAGCAGAGTAGTGAATAATCATATGCATATAAATCATCTTTTGAGACTCAATAGATAAGTAGACTAACCAACGCTCGAGTATCAGGACGATAGTCATACTCAGTACTCTTTGAATATCATTATGAACTGTATCAAAATAAAGCCTCGTGGATCATAGACATGTATCAAATTAATACGAAACGAACTTATGAAAGTTATGGTCATTAGTCATTATGAAGTCTTTCAAGAATAGGAACTTTTACGCATCGTTTACTATCCAATCATATAGAAACTCGAGGGCAGTAGCTTGACTATATTAAGAATTCTAACATCAAGAAGTGAATAAGAATCATAAATATGCTCGGAACTTATGAATAGAGTTATCCCAAAGCTCATACCGTATCTTACTTACATTTGGACATGCCAAAAGAAAGAAAGGATAGGCTTTACATACCTTTAGCGTTTACTCGCAACACGACACGTATACGCTGCCCAATAGTGTCTCAACCTATATTAAGACGTCAAGAACTACGATTAAACTACGGAGAGATTCAAAACGTATCTAACGTTAATAACTCCTTTCTAGATAATTAGACGACGTTTCCTTTACATTCAAACCAACCGCATATAACCAAGTCGTATCACTAATCATACATTCAAGTATCAACCCGAGACTATTCAAACATGACTCGAGGACACTCCGGACAGCCCGTACAACACTCCAAAACAGAACCAACATACAATACAACATATAATCTTCCAAGTTCGACAAGAATAACAACAACACATTCTTTTCTTCCAATTTCATGAACTATACCAACAATCCACTCGTTACAATATCATTCACATAAATGCAAGAAACTATATTAACATCATTTTAGCTTCTACAACAGCCCACAAACAATTACAACTCCAACTTGAACCATTAAACCCTTCATTCATCATAAAATCCATAACAACAACAACCAAAATACCAAGTAAAATTTAATCCATCATTTTCTCCTAAAACAGCCCACGGCTTGACAAATTTTTCCAACATCAACATACACATTTTTTTACACATCCAATTCACGTTTATATATGTTCACAACGCATCCAAACTCACCCTAAAACACATATAGGAAGTGATCAATTCTTACCTTAACACTTGACCCTTCAACGGCTAGAATTGCAATTTGAAATAACACTTGTTCTTGTTGCTTTAATGAACACTTTCACACCACAATTGTCCTTCCAATTCAGCTAGAACACCTTGAAAAAAATCAATTTGGATCAAGGTTGGAAGCTTGCCAAAATCAGCCATGGCCGAGAGCCTACAAAAGCTTTCATGGCATGTTTGTGGTTTCTCCTTCAATTGAAACTTGAAGATAATTATGTAGAACACTTTAGGACTTGATTTGCCATGGAAATCATCATTTTTTTTCTCAAGATCAGCCATGTCCATGAGCTGCCATGGCTGAGTTCCTCTCCCATAAGTTCCATTTTTGGATGAGAAATGAATAGGCTAGTCATCTTTTTGATATATATATGTCCTCCATAGTGGTGACACATGTCCAAACCTTGACATGTGTCCCATTATCCTTCATGGACCAATCATATTCATCCATGTGTTGTGGGGCCCACTTAATGGTCTAATTAGGCTAATTAATCACAATTAATCACTAATCCCCACTTAATAATTTAATCATGGTTAATTAATCCCTAATCTCCATTAATATTTCTACACTAATGGAAATTGCAAACAAGTCGTGCCATATTAATATCGGGGATTAAAAGTCCTTGTCTCATATCCAAAAATAATCTTGTCCTTGGATTTATGTCGTTTGGCTTACGAATAATCTGTCGTATACAAATACGGGGTATAACATAATGGATCCGCAGCCCGGAGACTCCTCCTTTATACTTGTCTTTTCTTGCATTTCGAGACTGTATTCATATTTTGAGACTTTGTGTTATTCCAGACTTGTAGTGGATTTGTAGTGGCTCTGTCTTTGTATTCAGACCAGTTCCTTGGGAATTGTATTCGTATTTCCGCACTTATGTTATTTATGATTTAGACTTCTATTTATTTTGTTCTATTTATCTTATTATTGTTGGTTTAATGATTAAGGGACGGGCTTGCCTACCAAGGTGGGAAATGGTAGGCTCCCGCAAGACTAGTGATTTGGGTCGTGCCAAGTTAGTATCAAAGCCCTAGGTTACCCGATCTATAAGTACAAGAGTCTTGGGAAATGGTAGGTGGTCGCACGACTAGTAGAGTCTTGCGGATCTGTACGATAAGCTCCGTACCAATCTGCAAGAGGCTATGGGACATTTAGGAAACTTCAAAGTTTTTCATTCTTTCATGCTACTTTATTCAATTTGGTAGCTAGAATACTCGAATTGGTATATGAATCACTTCTATTCTCTAGCAGATGGTGAGGACTCGAGCTACCATTGCTAGGGATGAGGCGCTCGAGCCTACTTCTGGGGCCGACACACCAGGACGAGGATAGGCTAAAGGCTACAGCGAGGCTAGAGGTTAGGGTGCTGCACCAGCCAGGGCATGGCCCCCGAGGCTGGACAGAGGTGTGCTAGATCAGCTTCTCCAGAGCGCCAGCCCGCGCCAGAGCATGCAGCTGGGGGAGGGATGGGGCCAGCCCAGACTCACCGCGATTATGTCCAACCCAGTATTTCAACACAAGATGGCCCTTATCCTTCTACATCTCAATGGTCAGCATGCCGTGGGTGGTTCCATGTTTCTCCCAAACACACACACACAAGTATACATGGTCGTACAAGTAATATAGGATTTAAAGTTCAGATATCGTACCCATAGAGACTTATGATTAACCGTCAACTAAATCAAATTAATGCTAAATATCTAAACAAGAAATAAAATCCAAATTTATATTTATAAACTAAATAAAAATAAAAGAAAGCAAATAATGAACTTCAACCAAGAAAGAGCGGATTTTTATGCGAGAAGAGATAGATCTAGGGCTGTGACCACTAACAATCCAGTTGAGTCTTCAAATAGTTCTACCTATAGGTTACTAGTCGACCGGTTGGTGCTAACTTTATAAGTATCTTCCGAGTTGCTCACAAGCCTGTAGATGTTACTCAAATGCCTATATTCCTATGGTCATAAGAAAATAACAAGAACGCATTTATATCTTCGTATACAACTAAGCGAGGCTAAAGGGTATATTTCTATCCTCATTAGCGAAACGATTAATCGAAGAAACTCTATTTATTCTTATTACGCATGCAAATTCCCTATCCCTAGTTCAATTCACACACCACAAATAATATCTAACTATTTCGTCAAATAATCAGACAATTATGATCAAGAATACATAAATAATCCAAAGATGGAAAATCAATAGATATAAATGATGATCAAACATCAACTTTCATATTTAAGCCAAAACCCTAGAACTAAAGAGTTTAGCTCCACATAGACATGGAGGAAAAATAACAAATCATCCGAATAAAAACGTAAAATGAGTATTACAAAGAAGAGAAGGTAAAACCCTATAACTCCCGCCTCTGCGGCAACTCCAAGCTCTCTTTAGGTCCAAAGTTCTGTAAAAAAAAAGTGCAGAATATGTATTTATAGGGTACCAAAAGGTTTAGGCTTTTAAAAACCAATTCCAGCTCGGATCGAGAAAACTATCAAAAATAAGCCTGTCGTGATGCAGCCCGATGCGGCCCGAGTCGCGTACGGCCAAAATTATAGTGAACCAAATCTTCTCGCCAGGTACGTCTCTCAGCTTCTTCAATTCAAACTTTCAATTTGTTTTCTGTACTGCAATTTGCCAAACTTTCCATTCAGCTGCTGCTTACTGTACTTACTTCTTCCCTTTATTCTTTGTACAATAGTTCTCAATCATCATACAATCGTTAGTCAAGCAATCATGACCCAATTCTGCACTATCCCACTTTTATTTCAATTTTGCTCTAAATCTCTTCATCTTCACACTGCTTTATTCCTATATAGTAAAAAATACAGTATTAGCACAAATTGCTATAATTAATACTCAAACGACAATTAAAAGTACTAAAATGTGAGGCAACAATGGCTAAATATATGCATTTTTGGCTGAACATTACCACCCCACACTTAAACTCTTGCTCATCCTCGAGTAAGCACTAAAACCACTCTCAATAAATCAAGCCTAGGAACATCACAACTTTGGTTGATACCAATAATTAGGCCCTGTAGCAACTCAAACCATCAAATATACACTTTTTGATCATCATGCAAGATATACAAGTCAACAAACAAACAACAAACTTCTAACCTCCTAACCTCATAGGTGGACTCTAACTCATCAAATTTAAGCTCGCTCACCTACTCTGTCAAAGAAATCTAATAACATCACCTATCTATCATGAAACAAGTGCCCTCACAAGAATAAATAGTCCACACACTCAAATCAAAGAATTGCATGTAAATTAAGGACTTAGCATCAAAGCACAACTCTCGCACTCACAAAGAAATTCACATGTATGCACGAAGAACCATAGGCTTGCCCATTATGTACATCTCCACTAATCAAGTGTGCTCGAATAGAATCAAATAGAACTCTAACGGGCTGTAATGTTGCCTAGGGGAGAGGTAGGAGAACTATATGTTAGTGACTTACACTTCTCTAGGAACTTTACACTTTTAGACTTCATCACCCATTATTTTCACCTCTTCACTTTATTTTTCAGTGCTCTCTTCATCAATTATTTCACAAGTATTTCTCATCATATCAAGAACGATTCATTTTTTTTCACCAATTCTTTTTTCATGTAATATTCTTTTTAAGAGGGCATTTTCATCACTTTGCAGCTATCATTGGTCACCATTTTTCACTTGGCCATCCCTTTTCTTCTGATTTAACAATTATATCACAGTCTATGCTACAGTGCTCAAGGAAGCAGGGTGCAAAATCTAGGGATTCAAACAAAAGGATCAAGGCAAAAATACGGCTAACAAACGAAAGGCTACAGGCTCAAAGGGTTAACTAGTGATAACAATTTCTAAAAAGGCTAAAATTCACAAGACATATCAAAGAAAGCCTATCATCATCTTCTAAACAGAGCAACACTTTTTTATTTGGCTTCAATAACATGCAAGGAAGTTCAAGACTATGATGCAAAACATAGAATATATGCAAGAAATTCTCACCACACATGGCACAAGTATCAATCAAGATGGATCAATTCTACTCTAGGACAGATAGGATCATGGCGAACTACAAGAATAAGAAAAAGCTATATATAAAGTCACAACCTTGAGCCTAGGTGTTAGAAAGTCTGCTATTTTTTCTTTTTTACTCAAGCACTCACAGGAAAGTACCACTCAAGCATAGGCCTAAATATGCTAGTATTAAACAAGTCAAAACAGGTCTTTCTTCTCTCTCATTTACACTCCTAAAAAAAATTAGTCCTAAAATATAAAAAAAATTACCCGGTTCAAAGCCCCCCCCCCCGCCGGGGAAAGAACCGAGGCCATAAGAAAACCCAAGGGGTGGACGATTTATGCTACTAATGAGAAAAAACTATAAACGAAAAATAAAAGAAAGACCAAGATAAAATCTCTTTGAATTTTTCATGATGGGTTTCAACACTTCATTATTTGATAATTAGTCTTTCAATATGTGATTTGTTGATAGATTTGACTAACCTAAGCTTGGAATTTGATGAATTAGTGACTGATAGGCTTGAATCTTCCATTATAGTTAAGGAATTGAAAGATTGAAAGTTAGGATTTATACCCAAATTTGGGGTTTTGCCTTGAATGATGAAATTGACCTATTCTTGAGTTGATTTTTTAATTGAGGAGTAGAATTAGACTTCTAGAACATTGGGTCGCCAATTCCACCTTCGAAATACCTGTTTTACCCTTGTGGGCCCGCTTTTCTCTTTTTCATAGTTATTTTTCGTTCAAACGATAGTATAGCAATATGGGTATCGTTGTTCCTTATTTCTAACTTTGAATTAGATAATGTATAGATTTTTAGTACTTGGAAGCTCTTCAAAAAAGCAAGGCAAAGGCTTGATTGTTGTGGCTCTAGCTTGGCAGCCAGGTAGGTTACGGCTTACCTTTTGGTTAGACTGCAGTTAGCGAAGCATATGTAGAGTTAGTGAATGTCGTAGAAAGAATATTATGCCTTCGAGTATGAAGTTGGGATGGATTACTTAGGTTTTGTGTTGCTGACTAACTTGCGGGCTTGACGCCTCATTGTGATTTATGGGCTCGTCGCATGTTTGTGATATTAAATTGTACTTAGTTGTTACATTTTGATTACGATATGGTTGTCTCTCACTTATATTGACATTGTAAAGGACTTGACTTGATATTGATATTGATATTGATATTGTGTTATGTGTCCATGTGTAGCACGATTAGGATTGATATGATACACTTGTTATTGTTATTTTTCATTGAATTCATCCTCATTTCCATAATACAGTGATATTACTGGTGATTGGTGTTGGTGATGATAAGTGATAAGGAAATATCTGTGATTCTTGAGGCATATTTGATAGCGTAGCCATCTCTGGGATGTGTGCAGAATGGCTAGCGGTGTGGTTGGTGTTGTGGATTCATCTCTGCACTTAGTGCGGAGTGACTAGTACATGGACTTTACGGGTCCCCCATGGGTTATGACTATCGAGACGTGGAGGTATTCCGTCCATAGCATGTATGTACGGAGATTACATTTGGCCAATGCATTGCATATCATCACATCTCCCTTGCATTGCATTCTTATCATTGTATGGTACACTTTCCCTTGATTCCTTGGTTGATGAATCATTGAGTGGTTGTATAAGGTATTTACTTAGAGACTTGATGGATTCGAGGATTACAGACTTTCACCTAGGCTGTGACTTAATACTACTATACTTGAGTTATTGTTCTCGGACTGTGTTGTGTTTGTACCTAATTGTGAGCATGTCTATTCTTCATTTTCTTCTGTTATTATGTTAACTAACTATTGTCGGCCTATGATACCTACCAGTACATAGTGCTTGAACTGATACTATGCATTCTTTTTTGAGTGCAGAGTACGTGGTAGGTTCCACATCTACTCCTCACGACTGATACCTAGGCTTTGTTGTTGAGTGTCTAGGGTGAGCTTGCTTGATGGCTCCTCAGCCCGAAGACTCCTCCTTTATACATGTCTTTTCTCACATTCCGAGATAGTATTCCTATTTTGAGACTTTGTATTATTCTAGATTTGTAGTTTATTTGTAGTGGCCCTAGTACTATATTTAGACCAGTTCCTTGGGGTTTGTATTCGTATTTTCAAACTTATGTTATTTATGATTTACACTTCTATTTATATGTTCTATTTATTTTATTTTTGTTGGTTTAATGATTAAGGGACGGCTTTGCCTACCAAGGTGGGAAATGGTTGGTGCCCGCACGACTAGTGATTTCAGTCGTGACATGTAGGTAGTTAGGGTTGCTCAAGAATTATGACATGACCATTCTTTATCATCAGGACAAGGCCAATATAGTGATGGATGCCTTGAGTAGGAAGGCGGTGAGCATGGGTAGCTTAACATTGTTGCACGTGAGAGAGCGTCCTTTTGCTATGGATGTTCATTCTTTGGCCAATCATTTTATAAGACTTGATATTTTGGATCCTGGTAGAGTTCTAGCTTGTGTAGAGGCACGGTCTTTCTTATTAGAGCATATTGGAGCTCAGTAGTTTGAGGAGGTGAAATTGTGCAAAATTCGATACAAACTGTTACAAGGTGGGGCTAAAAAAGCTATTCTTGATAGCGTTGGTGTTTTGAGGATCAAGGGTCGGATTTGTGTTTTGAGAGTGTGATATTTGACTAGATTGATCATGGAGGACGCTCATTATTTGAACTACTCCATTCAGCCAGGGGCTACAAAGATGTATCGTGACTTGAAGCAACATTATTGGTGGTGTCGAATGAAGAGAGAAACAGTTGAGTCGTGTCTTGATGTTTGAATTGTCAACAAGTGAAGTATGAGCACCAGAAGCCTCGTGGTGTGATTCAGTGGATATCCATACCTGAGTGGAAGTGAGAGCGGAATGCTATAGACTTTGTGGTAGGATTTCCACTTACATTGGGTAGGTTTTATGCTATCTTGGTCATTGTAGACAGATTCACCAAGTCTGCCCATTTCATTCTAGTTCAGACTATCTACAATTCTGAGAAGTTTGCCAAGATCTACATTAGAGAGATTGCTCGATTGCATAGAGTGCCCATTCCCATCATTTCGGAATGAGGTACTCAGTTTACATCATATTTTTGGAGGTTTATGCAGAAGGAGTTAGGCACTAAAGTGGAGCTTAGTATAACTTTTTATTGTCAAACGGACGGTCAGTTTGAGCGGACTATTCAGGCTCTTGAGGATATGTTGTGAGCCTGTGTGATTGATTTTGGTGGTCATTGGGATCAGTTTCTACCTTTGGTGAAGTTTGCTTATAACAACAGTTACCATTCAAGCATTGAGATGGCACCATTTAAGGCATTGCATGGTGGGAGGTGTAGTTCCCTGATCGATTGGTTTGATGCTTTCAAGGTTAGGCCTCGGGGTACAATTTTTTTGAGAGATTCCTTAGATAAGGTTAAGTTGATTCAGGAAGGGCTTCTCACGGTTTAGAGTAGGCAAAAGAGTTATGCAGACAGGAATGTTCATGATTTGGAGTTCATGGTTGGGGAGCGAGTTCTATTGAAGGGTTCACCCATGAAGAGTGTGATGAGGTTTGGGAAGAAAGCGAATTTAAGTCTGAGGTTTATTGGTCCGTTTGAGATTGTTCAGCATATTGTGGAGGAAGATTATGAGTTAGCTTTACCTCCGGGTCTTTTCGGTGTCCATCCAATTTTTCATGTTTCGATGCTGAAGAAGTACCTTTTGGATAGTTCTCATTTGATTAGATGGGATTCGGTGTTGCTTCATTAGAATCTGACTTTTGACGAGGAGACGATAGCCATCTTGGATAGAAAGGTTTGAAAGTTGAGATCGAAATAGATAGCTTCAGTGAAAGTACAATAGATACATCACCCAGATGAAGAGGTAACTTAGGAGACCGAGTCTGCTATGTGATCTAGATATTCCCAGCTTTTTAAGGATCCGGGTATCTTTCTATCTTTTACTGTTCGAGGAGAAATGCTATTTTAAGTGGTATCTGATGTAATGACTCCCTCAATCGTTTTGACCTTATTACTATATTTTCCCCCAAAATACCCTTCTCATAGTTTCATTAAGGTATTTATGACTTCCGGGGTTGGGTGACATGGTTTTCGAGGAAATCGGGCGGGTTTTGGCTTGGTTTTGGTGAAAATAGAGTTTTCTAAGTTAAAATGTTAGAGATGGTTAACCAAAGTCAACATCAGGGGTAAATGCATCATTTTAGAAGTTTCATCGATTCCATTAGGCCCGAAATATAAATTTTGACATAGTCGAGCCTTTAGTTGGGTCTCGAGGCGTTCATGTGTGATTAGGGTTTTTGGTTGAAAAGTTAGGATTTTGATGTTTTGGAGCTAACCTTGGTCAACCCCTAGTCAAGACGACCTCTTTTGGGTATTCCAAGGGAGCAAGCGAGTTTGTAGCGTGTTTTATGATAGAAATGCATGTTTGGTTTGTGTCTGGGGGTTTTCGAATGGGTTTCGGGTGTTGATCAAGTTTCGAAAAACCAGATTATTCTGGTTTCAGCAGTTTTGGTTCCAGTAGTTCTGGTTTCCTCTACACCATCGCATAGGAGGTCTCACATTTGCAAGGTCATGGGTCTAGGATGGTCGCGATCGCAACCACTCCTCCTTGCATTCGCGTAAGGGAAAATTTGGGCCTGTTTAGAGTAAGCCTCTCACGATCGCGATGAGTAATGTGACTGGGTAGATATAAAACCCCAAATTCGAGTTTCATTCTTCATACATGCATTTTCGGATTAATGTGATTTCAAGTGATATTTGCAAGTTTCTTCATTAGGGTAAGTTCTAAACTTTATTTAAGTAATTATTAGTGATTTCTTCCATTTATTTATGATTCTAATCATGATTCCTAAGTAGTAAATTGAGGGTTTTCCATGGAAATGGGTTTGATTAGATTGAAGATTCAATCGAAATTATAACTTGATGATTTTCAAGATATGGACTATCTATACTATGGGTAAGATGATTTTAGGCTTAAATTCTAGTTTTTCCCTTAGGTACACGAGGTTGCATCTTTGGGTTCATTTTTGGGTTCCGGGCTAAAGTATAGCAATATGGGTATGGTTGGATTCGGATGACCTCGTAAAGTACTATTTTGACCATGATGACCTCATTTTCATAATAAAATTAATGTTTTGACCTTCGGAGTTTGGAACGGGATTTCGGGTTGACTTTATGGACCCAAATTCCTTATATGGCCTAATGGATATTATTAGACTTGTATTCTTATGTAGATGTTGTAATTGAACAGATTGGGCTTGTTCAGAAGCTCAGAGAAAGAAGAAGGCCGCGGAGTGACTCTTCGGCTTCGGATTTAGGCAAGTTGAGACTTACTAGACCCTTTATATAGTGTTAGGTGTTGGTTAATCTAAATGAGCAGTGTAATGGGGAATTAGGGGTCCCATACTCATGAGGTGTCGTGCACTTGTGCGAGTACCGGTGTATTTGTATAGGTAACTAAAACATGAACTAAATATCAAATGTGATGGAGGTTATGGGTTTAGCCTTCGAGACATAAAGAATGGTGTATAAATCCATTTAGGTTTGTATGATTGCTGTTTATTTGGGATATAAGGCCACCATTGGTTGAATATTTGTGAATAATAACTTGATTTGCATTCATCAGTCCACATTTCGTTTAAACAATGAAAAGGACATATATACTTGATATTGACTTGATACAATGCATTTGCATGGTGTACGCATTTCCATTCAAACTTTCATGATATTATTGGCATTTGATTGATGAGATGCAAGGTAGGGGCCGAGAGGCTGGATATTGGATACGGTACATGGACGGAGTGATGATGATCTTATAGCCTAAGGGCTTGTACTCGATGTGATCTGAAGCATGTGTTATTTTGGGTAGGTATATGGACCTCATTAGTCCCCCATGGGTCACGTGAAACCTACTGCAGGAGTGTGTGTATACCGGTGCATATGGCCCTTGCATTGGATATCATTCACTTGCATTGCATGCATTTCTTTATACCTTATATTGTTTATGCTTATTGACTTGATTTCATGCCATATGCATGCTATAGGAAATAAAGATGTGATCTTTATGTGTATTTTAATCGATATAAATATGGAATCTTTACATTTGAACTTGTCTTAAAATAACATAATGGTTAGATCCTCATAATTATTCTTGAAAGAGGATGGACTTATGATCCAACTGTGTTGAGGAAATCTTATTTATTTGATTGGTGTTTATGAACTACGGACTTTAACTAATAAAGCAAGAATAGGAGTATCAGAAGTACCAACCCTCACCATCGCTATAGTCTAGGGATGGTCAATAATGTTGCTGGGTACACGTGCTTCCCGTACTCACTCTACACTTGTTGCCCCTTTTATGAGCAGGTTTGGATCCGAGCTCGAGTAGAGAACATGATTCTGCTGATCGTTGAGGTACACTATGGAATCCAGGGTGAGCTGATTCAGGTCCCATAGCACTGGACTTCACTTTCCTATTTATTTTCTCTCTTTCTTCATTTCATACAGTTTTATATAGTATTTCCCAGACTTTTGTTCAGATTAGTTGCTCATGTATTGTGACTTAAAGGTTTTGGGGAGATGTATTGACTTAGACTACTTGATGTCCTTATTTATATTAGATCTATTATGAGACTTATTATGGTTGTCTTTATTAATTTCGAGATTTATTTTTATTTTGGGTCGTCACAACAATTTTTTTGCGCTCGTTGTTGCTGCCAGAGGTATACGTCCTCTTTCTATTCCAATTCCTACTTTCTTGATGTTTAAGTGTCCCTTTTCAATGTTTACTTCATTCAATCATGACCTCATGATTAATCCAATCATTAGCCCATAATTGATGCCTCCCCTCTTGTTTCCTTCATTTTTTTTTCCACTTTTTATTCAATTTTGATCCAAATTTGTTCATCTTCACACCACTTTATTCCTACACATTAAAACATAATATTAAGCACAAAGTTATATAATCAATACACAAAAGATGATTAAACGTACTAAGTAATAGCTAATATATGCATTTTTGGCAGAAAATCACCCCTTGAGTTTGTTTGACTTCAGATAAAGCTCTTTTCAACAGATCTTTATAATTCATACTCTTAAGCAGATTTATCACTCTAGGATAATCATGTTGGTGATTTTCTGTGGTAATAGAGATATTTACAAATCAAGTTATATATTGGAAGGAGATTTATAAGGTCAAGTATTTTGTTCAAGGCTAATGACATATATGGTCTGACTCAAATTAGTTTATCAAGAAAGGATTTTGAGACTGGCTTGGAGTATAGCAGTAGAAATATTTATGCAACTAACTATTCGAAGGAGGTGCATACCTGATTGTTGTAAGAACCATTCATTTACTAAATTCCACACTGTATTTTTCACTTGAGCTCAATTGATCATGCCATGAGCGCATACCAGTTAAGGTATAAGACTGACATAATGTGCTACTCTAATTTGCTTCAAGCACTTATTTATCATAGCCATAACTATGGAGAAATCTAATGTGCTCAATTTATCTTATAGTTAAACTTCTTCAAGCTACTTCTCATATAATCATATATGCGGCTGGCATCTTCTTGTCACTGCTTCTTCATCACCCTTTTCATCCATTCTTCTAGTGAATTGTATGTCATTCAAGCTTCTGAACACAATATTTCTTTGGCTGATGTATAAGATTTACTGTTGCTGCTCTTCCTGATTTATTGTCATGTTGCCTGCACATTATCTTTATCTTTCAGAGAACTAGTTTCTTCATCTGGTTTCTCAAAAGGTCCTTGATTCAAATTCATTACCATATGTCAGTGTGGATTCTTCTGCAAGTTCCTTTTTATTTGTACATATTTTTTTTAAACATAGGGTCATTTTTCTAGTCCATCAATCTTTCATCCTCTTCAATTTCACCTGAATTTTTAACTCTACAAGAACCAAATTTTTATTGTCTCCTTCTTTAATCAATATGTAAGCCTTATTATTCTGGATATACTCAGAGCTTCCTCTGATGATTCTTCAGTAGAGGTCTTGCAATCAGTTTTGTCAATATTGTGTGCCTCTTTTTCTTCCAAGAACTAGGTTCCCTGTAATGATATCTGGGATGAAATATCTTGTCTTCTTTTGTTGTGCTCCTATAATGTATCTTTGTCAAGATTGATGTTTCTTTGCTTCATAGGAGTGGGATTTAGCACAGACTCCCAGACTCCCTTTATATTAGGCCTTCAATGAGAGGAGATTTTCTTTTTTCATATTGCAGTGTTTAGATCGACCACACATGCTCCTGCTTCTTCTCATTTAGCATATTTAACCATATTAATGGTTGTTTCTAGGAACCCAGTCATGCTTGATTTCCTTCTGTCTATAAGGAGAATAGGTCGAATAGCTTCAAGTCTACCCTGGTAAATTTGTTTTTATTATGAACTGACCAGGTTCTTCTGATGTTCTTCTCTTAAGATACTCAAGTTCTTCTCAATTGCTTGGAATTTGGCTGTGCATGTGTCCTTGTAGTGTCCATTGTTTCCACAATAGATGCACATTTTTTTGTATGGAATATACATACATGCTCCTAGGATTGTATGATGTTTTGGTATTTGTGTAACCTAGTCCCTATTTATTTTTGTTGTGGTTCTTACGTAGGGGATGTTAGTGTTGAGGACATGTTCCATCCAAGTGCCCTCTTTACTTCATCTGTAGCTCTTATTTATTCTTCTTGAAGTACCCTATTCTTCTCATTTTCTCTGTGTTGATCAGTTTTGCCGATTCCTAGAATTTTCTCAAGATGCTCTTGAATGTCTTCACCCGGTCTTTACCCTTTGTAAATGTATTCAGGAGTTCTTATTTCTCAGTTTCTAACTCAGAGTTTTCCTTGCTTAGTGTGAGAATCTGGTTCTTGGGGGAATTATTCTTGAGTTCCAGGTTCTCTTTATACTTTTTTAGATTCTTGAGTTTCATCTCAAGGGTGGCATATGTATTCATTAAATTCTCCTTTTCATCATGGAGACTTTAGAAGGCATCAATAAAAATGTGAGTGACACTCTCCTATTTTTAGGGACTTGTTCCCTTCTTTTTCTGTTACGATTATTCCTTCTCCACTCATCTTCCTTTTCTGGGCATTCTCTGATAAAGTAATCTGAGCTTCCATAGCTGAAGCATCCCTCTGGGTTGCTTCATGTCACGCCCTGAACTATGGGTTGGGCGTAATACGACACTCAGTGCCTTGCTACATGTGATCGAGAGAACCACATGACTATTTTCATTGTGGGGCATAATGCGGAATATAGGTTAAAACATGAAAATTCTGAATAAAACACGTGACATCATAATAATAATAAAAAAAATATTATTTTAAAACATAAGTACGTAATTAGTCTGAAAAAATGATAAGTACAGAGTCAACAGTGGCTATACGACACTGAACATCTGACATAACAAGCTAGACTAGTCTATGAAACCTCTAAATTATGAATCTGAATACTAAATTATTTTACCGGGACAAGGCCCCCGGCATACCTCTACTACCTAACATGATATAAATATGGAATAAAATAACACCCCAAATGAAATGGGGCTCACCAATAGCTGATAAGAGAGAATCCTAGCGAACAGATCCGTCGTCCAGTAAATTGCTACGTACATCATGAAATGTAGGCCCCGGACAATAGGGACGCAAGTGCACTGGAATTGTACTTATATGTAAAGCAACTAAATGAATAAACATGGCACATGAAATAATAGGAACTGAAACTAAAACTGTAAGAAGAACATGAACATGGGTAACATTTGTCATGAATCTAATACAACATGAGTAAAACATTTTAAATAGAAGAGTCATAGTATAACCGACATGTAACCACCATGTAAGCACGTGGCATCTGATCTTTGCCCCACTAGCTAAGCTGCCTCGTACCTTGCCAGGATGCGAGACATGAACATGACATGAATGGATCCAGAAAAATAACCCGCAATGGTAAATGAAGGAATCATCCTAACTGGGCGAAGCGATCCTTATGCTACGCTGGCATACGTAGTTTCATGTATTAAACCTTCTCGGTAATCTGTGCAACTCCCAAAACATGAACATGAATATAGATGACACTTGAGCCGATGATTTTCAAAACTTGATTCATAATAAAATTCATAACCTTATACATAATATAATTTTCATGAGACATGGGGTTCATGGAGGATTCATGGAATATAACAATAACAGTTCATATACTTATCCATGATACATACTTGAAGCTCATGGAAATCAAGGTATGAGTATTCATGGATTACGTATTAAGTTCATGATGCTTAGAATGATATACCTGAATGAAATACGAAATTTCATTATTTAGACTATATGAACATTTAAGCTTTTTATGAAACTGGGTTTAATACTCATACGAATGAGAAATTCGTGGAAGGCATGAACGTACGTGGAGTGGGGAAGAATAATGATATCCCCACACTGTTACACCTCAAAAAAATTTGCGTCATGTGCGTTGTGAGTAAACTAACGTAAGCTCGGAGAGGTCATGAAACCCTTATAAGGTTAATGAATACTCTTAACAAGTGTTAAGCAAGCGTCTAAAGGTTCCGGGATCAAGCAAATCGAAGAAAATAAGTTTGTCGAAAATTTGGAAAAAAAATTGATAGAATTTTAGGCCAACTTTGGAGGGGTACATCTCCTAATATATTAGGAGTTTCAAGGTGTTTCAAAAGACTAAAATGAAGCTCGTCGAGTCTAGTTTCCAACGAAATAAACCACTCGTCGATACAACATCAGAGTAGAGAATTATAGATGTTACAAGTTAGGCTGACAGAGCAGAAACGTGCGCTACAATAAACGATGTGCTATAGTAACTGCTACAGTGCCTGAACCGACTTTATCCATATATAAAAGGGTCAAAACCCCATTTTTCACCAAAAATTAGATCTAAAGGCTCAGCAACATATAGGGTCATTTTGGTCATAAAAAATTGAGGGATTTGAGTGACTTTAGCTAATCAAGGCTCGGGTGGAGCATAGTTGTGACTATAGCATCATTTTGCGGTGGAATTGGACGTGGATTCAAGGTGAACATTAGAGATATTGTTGTTTTAATAAGATTAAGGTATGAATCTTTCCTTATTAATGTTGCCTTAGGTTTATTTATGAAGGTAGAACGATTAAATGAGCGTATAGTTAATTTATCGGTTAAGAAATCGGATAATCATCATATGAGATGTCTTATGGAGCATGTTAATGTTAGTGATGATGTTGTTGATGTTGGTATTGTTGTTGTTGTTGTTGGTTGTTGGTAATTGCGATTTCGGGCTAGGGATTTAAACAGTGGAGATGCTGCCGAAATTTCGCCAGATTCTAAAAAGAGTTAGTTTTAGGGCTTAAGACAAGCCTATGAAGATAAGTCTAACAATTGTACAAATGTAACACCCCGTACCTTTAACCTAAGCTTTGACCATGATCCTAGACTTAGAAAACCCGATAAAGAATGTGAGAATTGAAAATTTCCTCTTGGTTGTAAGATGGTGGTTTACGCCATGAAGAGTGACCGTATTTCACCATACGGCCCTTATTTCAAAATGTATTTAGAATTTGAGAAATGTTCCTTGATGAAACTTGTAGAGCTTTGAAATACCTTTCCAACAGTATAGTATGGGGGTCAAACGGACATCTGTACAAAGAGTTATGGCCATTTTACTGAAGAGACGCAGTGCAGTCCATACGGAATACGGCCAGTATTTTGCTGGACGTAAAATTCAATTTTCCAGAACAGTATATATTCGTCCATATCAGTTCAAATCATTATTTTTCATTATTTCAAGCCCTAGAATGACCTCCTACCCTCTCCCATCATCAAGAACACCAAGGTAAGCCTCCTCTAATTATTCCAAGTCAATTCTAATATATATCCTTGTAATCTAAACAAGAAATCATCATTCCTAAACTAGGGTTTTCAAGAAAACCCATCTCAAGGTTCAAGATTCAAGGTTTTAGAAATCTTCTTCAAAGTTCAACTCTTTAATTCAAGTTTTGAAGCATTACTGTGTATGTAGAGTTACTATCTACGTGTGGGAACATCATTGTTCTTCCCCACACCTCATAATCCATAAATTATGATTCTCTACTAAAACTAGGGTTTCTATACCATGCTCATGATAACCCTAGGTCCATGTCCATGATTATATTATGTATTAATTGTTATAATTCCATCATTGAGTTCTTAATATTTCTTTATGATTATTGAGAATCCGTCCGTAATCCATGAAAACCCATATATCTCATTCCATGGGTTCATGCATGCTAGTTTATGATATATTATGCTATTTTCAAGAAAATACTATACATGTTTTACAAGTTCATGCAAGTAAGCTATAATTCATGATATCCATATACAAGCAAGTTATATTCATGAAAACCATGGGCAAGCGCAAGTGCCATTTATTTTA